>NC_081407.1:657814748-657940748 GCF_030272615.1 Cryptomeria japonica | reverse complement strand
CTCTTATTATTTGGAATATCTGGTTGGAAAAGAATCGTCGGATCTTTCAAGATGTCCAGTTAGGGGCCCCACATTTGTGGTGGAAAATTCTCCACTCTCCGAGAGAAACTATTTCAGCTAGATGTGATTTGTTGGAAGTTGTGGACCCAGATGATGTTAGTTGCTACAATTGTCTCCATCTTTGTCCCCCATAGCAGCAGATCATGCAAAATAGGTGCAGGCACCCTCTTCAGAAAATAAATAGGGTGGGGAAGTGGAATCCTCCTCCGCTGGGTATTCTTAAAATCAACACGGACGGGTCCTCATGGGGAAACCTTGGCCCTCTAGGTATTGGTGGTGTTGGGAGATAGTTTGGGGAATGTTCCGTTTATTTTTTCTGTTTATAAAGGGTCCCATACTAATAATTTGATGGAGGCTCTTGCTCTTTTATCTGTTGTGGAGCGAGCTTGTTCTCTTGGTTGGCGCAAGCTCCTTTATGAATCCGATTCATAGGTGGTGGTGAATTTGTTGACTCAGTCGTGTTCTGAGGATGTTAGTTGGCAGCTAAGTTTGGTTGTTAACCAAATTCTTCATCTAAGTGCTTTGTTGGATTTTGTTACTTTTTTGCATATTCCTAGGGAGTGGAATGGTGTTGCGGACTGTTTGGCCAAATGGGCTTCTGATTACATGAGTAACTGGAATGTTGTGGATAAGGTTCAGTTACCCTTGGATTTGTCTCTTCAGTGATAGGGCAGTTTGATGCCTTGCTTTGTATTTTTTTTGCTTTGAATAAATTTTCACCCCTCTTTTATTTCAAAAATATATTTTTTATTTAATAAAATTTTTAGATTAAGAAAAAATTATATAATTAATATTTTTGTATAAATTTTAGATAAATATAAGTCCATATTATTAATTTATTATCTTATATTATAATCATATTATAGTATTATTAAATTTTAATACTATTATTACATTATTTTATATACTATGATTATAAGATTACTACATTATAATTAATAATTATTATATAAATATTTTTATTCTTTTGTCTTATCATAATAGCAATGTAATATTAATGATATATATTTTTATGAAATGTTCAAGTAACTTCATTCTTAAAATAATAAGAACTAATTCATGATTTTTAAAAAGTAACAAAGGAAAAAAATAATATTTTTCAAAATTTATATCATATTTTTAAATATAGAATTTATATTGTTCATATTAAAAAATAAAAAAAATAAAAATTTTAAAATATTGACATTAAAAATAAAAAATATTAATTAATATGACAATTTTAAAAAGTATAATAAAATAATCTTTAAATTTATAAAATATTTATAAAAAATGATAAAAAGAACATAGCAAAGGTACCTTTCGTATTGTTGCCTTCATTGGGGTTTCTTGTTCTTCTAACATTTTCATCTATATTGTTAAGGTTTAGTGCGTATGTGTGCTTAAACCCAGGGGTTTGATACTGAAAAATGCTCATCACATGTCAACTTGGTTTGTAATATCATAATGTCTTTCAATTTGAATCTTAGTCCATGCTATGTGCAAATACCGCAGTATGCACTGCTAACTCTATTCGCTCCTATTACAAGGCATGCCAATCTTACAGATCCTTTTCTCTGACAAATAGATATATTTTGGAGTCCGAAAGATCTGCAATTAGGGACATATGTTAATTAGAGCATAATGCATCTTTATCACCAATTGCAATTGAAACCATCTGAATCTTGCCTCTTACTCTTGTTGCAGATGCCTCAGCAGGGATTCTAAATGCTTTGTATGCCATTCAAAACCAGGATATTTCAAGGGAGCTTCAACAACTTTCTTATATACTTGGGATTATTTTCAGCCTGGCATTTTCAGTTGGAGGAGTGTGGAGCATGGTTGATAGTGGCTTAAAGCTCAAGTTTTACAAGCTAACTTAGCTAATCTCTGCAAAGTTCAATACCAATAGCCTAATAGGTGCTTTATAGATGAGTGTGTTCTTTGTTTTTCGGGCTCTTTAAAACCTATAAAATACATAGCCGAAACATCCCACAATCTGGTTATCAAGGATTCTTACTGTATATTAGTAACTACAACATCTGACAAAAAGATTTTTATCCTTTATGCTTTGGTGGATGTCCATACCTTGTTCCAAAGTTCCCATTTTGGCACGGTCAGGAAGGCTGCTAACAAAGTTGTAGAGTTTGATCTCACATTTGTCGATTGCATTTGCTTGAAAGTTTCTAAAGGCTTTTCAACTGAGCATGTTCATATCTTGTTCTAAAGCTCCCATTCTGGCACAGGCAGAGAGGATGCAAAGGTTGTCGATTTTGGCTTTCCACCTGCCAATTGCTTTTGCTTGAAATTTTCTAGGGCTTTTTCACAAAACCCATTTTGTGCATATCCCGCAAACATGACATTTCTGTGAGGCATTTTGTCAAACAGTTCACGTGCCTTATTCACCAAAACACCGGGAAAAGTGTGGAAAATGAAAAAAGAGGATGGGGTTCACGTCTTCCAAGTAAAAATTTGATACACCTAGTGTTCACACACGATGCCCAGGTAAAATCTAGAGGAAAACAATTTGAAGCCTGTGAATGATGCCACGCATTTGGGTTGACTCTGCTGTCATTTATATCCAGTGGTGTGAAATCTTCTTCACTTCCTTCAAATCTTATCACACCCTTGCCCATTCAAAGCCCATTAAATCCATTCACTTCATGTTCATGTCCAACACAGCAGAGCAGAATAGCGCAGGATCAAGAATCGAAGTAGTCAAGAAACAGAGCAACGGCTGGCCAAGCAATGAGTTCAAAGCTATCTTCTTTCTCCTCTCACGGAGCCATGTCCTTCACTGAAGTGATTATAAGAGTTCTTACACTGGGTGTGACCTTGACAGCTGCCATTGTTATGGGTTGAGATGATAAGACCATTTATATATTCACTGCTCCATTCAAGGTCAAATATAGTTCAGGATCTTCGTTGTAATTTTCTTGATCTCTCACTGGGAAGCAATTTCCCGTGTCTTTGAGATTGGGGAAATTGATATTTGAGATTGGGGAAATTGATATAGTTAATGCAGCGGTGGGCAAGTAATAGTATGAGCTGGTTGCAGGGGTTTTGTCGCTGAGCAATCACATTCATTCCAAGTGGGTTCTGGTAATGATAATGAAAAGCATATTCATATCTGTGCTCCCAAGATGGACCTCTACAACCCCAGTTCGACACCTTTAACTTGGTCCTCAAACCTATATGTTGAGGAGTTGATGGGATTAAAGAGGAGACTGGAAGGTTTGGAAGCGTTGGAACGTCTGAAATATAATAAATGGCAAGAGGCTATGGACATCAATCATAAAATAATGTAGCTCTCAAAGAGGAAATCGTCAAACTGCAAACTAATTTGAAAACAGGGTAACAAGAAATCATGGTTGTGAAGGAGGAACTCAAGCAGATTAAAAGTGGAAATTTTCTTGCAACATCAAATGAAAGTAACATCTCACACCTACAAGGGCTCCAATAAGCAATTGCAAACATAGAGATGGAAGAGGCTAAGCTATAGGAGCAGCTAGAAGAGGCGAAATCTTGGGCACAAGTAAGGAAGGGATCAACAGAGAATCAAAAGGAACTCATAGAGAAGCAAATCATAATGCAATTAGGGAAGAAAGGCAGTGAAAAGAAAGGGCAACAAATATAATAATAAAAGGTTTGAAGGACTATGAGGAAGGTGAGCATACCAATAGGTTAGTAAAAGACTTTCTAGTAAACAAGTTGGAGTGGACAGGGCATATTCATCAAGCACGTAGAATTGGTAGAATATCACAAGATAACAGAAATAGAAATGTGAGAGTAACTTTGAAAAATATCGAGGACAAGAGCAAAATTTTGAGGAACAAAAGGTTTCTCAAAGGCACAAGATTCTTCATAGATGAAGATTTAACTTCTTTGCAATTAGAAGAGAAGAGGAAAGAATGGAAAAAAGTTGTAGCAACAAGAAGTGCAGGCAATGAAGCATGGATGTATAGAGGGAAGGCCCAATTCAATAACAAAACAACACAGTAAATAGGAAGGTGAAGCCCCTCGGGCACACCTCTAAATGGTATGCTGGAATTGTAGAGGTTACCCTTGGAGAAGAGGGCCCGGTTTAAGGCCCATAGCGGAGGGGATGGATATGATTGTCCTCCTTGAAACACATGAGAATGAAGGATGTCAGGTCCCAAACTTTGAGGGATATACGAAGATTTCAATATGGAACAAGTTAACTGAAAATGGAAAGGGCCACAAAGGAGTAATCATCTTAGTAAGAGACTCTTGGGAAAGCATTATTCACGTGGAAAAGGAAGACCTGAATAAGCAGTACATATGGATAAAAGTGGAAGATAAACAATCCACAATTTACCTTGCAACATGCTACTTTGCTCCTTATGGTTCAAAATTCTATAAGAAGAGGAAATTAGACAAAGAAGATCCCTATGCAACATTGAAAAAAAAAATATCAACATATAACCACAAAGGCAAAATCATCTTAATCAGAGACTTTAATGCTAGAACAACCAATAATCAGTCTCTTTGCCTTAATATGGAGGAGGGAATAGAGGACAATCCTCTATGGTTAGAAGAAGAGGGGAGCCAAAAATGAGAAAGAATATCTCAAGATGGAAAAGTTGCTATCACACATTATGGGGTTGAATTGCTAGGAGTTTGAAGTTTGTATGATCTAATTATATGCAATGGATTAAAGGCTTGGCCGAGCTCTTGGAACATTACATGTCACACATACAATGGTCAGAGTGTGGTAGATTATGTTATAAGTTCAAAGAAACTTGTGGCAAGTGTTATAGATATAGAGGTGAAGGATTGTCCCATAGAAATAAATCATGAATCTCAGCTAATCATGAATCTAACTCTTTACCTTCAAATTCAAATTCCTCTCCTGATTCCACTAATTATTTTAAGCCAACTCAGCACACATTTGAGTGACACATTCTTAGCCATGGTTTTTAAAGACACTGATTGCACATTTAATTTCATGACATAGGAGACAAAATCAAAATCAATAGAGAAGAATTTGATTTTGGATATTAAAAATTAAGTTCAATTTGCGTCACCATCTTAAGCCATCTACATATTTTCATTTGATGCCCTTGATTTTGCTCAATACCATTGGAGAGGCCTACCAAGGGGTTTAACCTCAAAGAACTCTATCCATGTAAACCAAAAAAATCTCCAAAGATGTTTCTAAAAAAATCATCTTGACTATTCAAGATCATTGAAGATTGAGTTGCATCTAGTTTTTATGAGTCATTATTCTATCAATTCAATCTCACATAGTAGAGATCATATGTATCCACATGTCAAGTCATTTTAAAGTGGAATAATCATGTTCCCTACAAGATCAACCCATTATCTTTTTCTATCATAGATTAGATTTTGAAGATAATTATCATACCAATGACAATAAATTTCAAAAGGTGTTGACATGACGTCAACATCATCATTTCAACATTCATTCTAGAGCTAAGCCACTCTATCTTCTTACTTATTTTTTTATATTTATTTCAATATCATTGTGAGTCTCAACTCTTTGATCTAGATTAATTTATTATCCATATTTATTAATTAATCTAGAGAAAATATTTGATAAGATTTATTTTACATGCTCATTTTCAAGGTTCCTTTTTACCTTCCCCTTAGAGATTTCGTTTACCTTATTTAATCTTATAGATCTTACTAGTTTCAACTAGATTTGATTAAAGTTTAAATTCACCCTTGTCTATTATTATTTTATTTATCTCCTAGAGTTCAGATATTATTCCTTCATAGCCACCTTTCCATTTCTGTGGTTTTGATATTTAGGGTTTAGCATAAATTTTACAATATGATAATTTCCAATGCTGCTGATATTGTTAATTTTGTACGAAATTTGAAACATAAAATGGACCTACTTATTCATTATAGTGATGAATAGCTTGCTTCTTCTCATGATGATGTCCTAGCACTTAATTATATCTCTATGCTATTTCCTAGTATGAAATCTTACCTAGAGATCTTTGTCAAGAGTATAATGATTATATTTCCTTTATGTTTTAAAGATCTAGTTTAGATATTTATTATGCTTTTTAAACATGTATGCAATCCCATTAATATTTTTCATTTACATGATTATGATGTGACATGTGTTGAATCTTAGGCTTCTCTATGCCATGACACATGATTCAATTATATGTTATATTTATTAAATTAATCTGATAATCCTTAGAATAGTGATGACGCAATTGAACCTTTTAACAAGTTATTTGTCCTTCATGTCACTATGATTCTACTATATGCATGGCTTATATATCTACATGTTCTATTTCTTAATCCATCTTACCATGACCCTAATTTTTTACTTTTGCTACTACAGTTTTTTCTTCATAAGGAGATTTTACATATGCAAACTAAGCATACTACACTTGACATCACATTTGGATCTCATGAGTTACCTCCACCATAAACTATTTAAGAAAGTAGTTCTTCATACATTGTACTTATATGTTAAAAAGTTTAGAGCCAAAGAAATTTAGCTGATATAGGATCAAAGAATGAGTTAGTCACACTATGGATACATGATGAAGTGAAGCACAGATTGAACAACACTTTTAGAGAAGTAGGTGTACGGAAGGAATTGGATGATTTTTTTATGTTTGAGTTAAGCCATTGGTTCAACAAAGGGTGACTAATCCTTGGGAAGATTAAATGTAACTATTTTGTATCGATGAATGTTTAATGCTAAATAAAGGATTCCTCTATAAATAGAAAATATTCTTTAACATTTTAAATTATATATGTTGACTTCATATCATATAATCATATTTTATTCCATTATAAAGAAACATATGCATATCAAAGTAAAAACTCAAGGAAGTGTTTTGCTACTATTTTGGATACTTTTTTAGTCATAGATGTGAAAAATAGTGAATAACATAGGTTATCATCATTGGAATCGCTGCAATACACCTTACAATTCTAATAAATTATTTATTTTTATTATTATGAACACACATTTTTTGTTTTTCCCACTTGAAGTGGCACCATGTGGCACCTCTAGTTTGTAAATAGGCAATTTGGAGTGGCAGAATATGCCATGGAAGTTGCTAAATGCAACTATGAAAGAAAAAGATGAGGAACTATCTTCACAACTCATGAATAGTTGGAAGGATGGGAGGGTTCAAGTGGGCAGTATTAAGATTGAGGTTTCAAAGGAGGTCGTTGCTCAAGTAACTGGTTTAAGTCATGAAGGAGAGAGAGTCTCTTGTCTCAACTAAGTTCATGCGAATGGGGATTACATCAAAATGTTCTTGGAGGGAGAAAAGATTGAGTGGTACTAGAAGGGGTTTAGTAGAGATGAGCTCCCTCCTCCTTGGGGGGGTTGTGAGCAATCATCTAATAAAATATTGTTAGGAATTGCAAGCAAAAAATATCAAGTATATGCAGATAAATATTAGACACAGGAATGAAAAACATAGAAATAACAACAGAGAGGAGAAACTACTTAACGTGGTTCACCCAAACTCGGGCTACGTCCACCAAACAGAGAGTCCAATATTGTTATCCAGTAAATCAAACCGATTACAACCAACAATCCCCTTGCAACTCAATACTGTTGCAAAATGCTACAAAATTCTCTATCTAAAACCCCTAACCCTTAGCCTTTTTATCAAGACTTATGTTGGTTACAAACTTAGGGTTACAACATGTCAACCAATAGAAAAATTACACCTGACGCCTTTATAAAATAATAAGTCTTTTTGGCCCTGTGGGGGGTTGTACCTCAACCCCGCCCATTATCGCGACAGGGAGCATGCAAGGGGCGCTACCCCTTCACCCGACCTTGGGGGCACTACCCCCAAACCCTCATCGAAAAATATGGGGGGAAACCGAACCGATAGAAGTACGGAAAATTTAATCTCCGAGTCTGATTAGGCTCCATATAACAACAAATATTTCACCATGAAAGAAAGATTCACCACTATCCATAGATATCACTTCCCCCTTCTCAATCATCTCAAGCGCAACAGACTAGAAATTTTTCCTTTTCCCTTCATACCAAAATGTACCACCAAAGAAGCTCACCCCCTTTTATATCACGGGTTAATTTATAGATTTTATAATTTATATTTGAAAACTACCCCTCCTTTGAATCCTACCACTACCTAGATTGAGTTTCCCATGAGACAAAAACTCTAACCTCTCCCAAAGCCTTGGGAAAAAAAGAAAAAATTGCCTTTGTTAAGGAATCGCCCTCTACTTCAAAACCCACTCCATGGAATGAGGCTATACTATGTCCCTTGAATGAGGACAAACTGTGTCAGGAAAATGGAACCCCTCCTTTGATTGTTGAATTAGGCTCTGAAAAACACCCAATCGGACCCAAGAAGTACCAAAAATGCTAGTCTGGATAAGGGGAAAGTGGTCAAAATCCCTCGAGAAAGTTGCCCCGCTATCTCTCTCCCACACCCACTGCCACCCCCACCCTTCTCTAGCTATTGATATTTCGGATGGAGGTGGTGTGACGGAGGATATTACGACTTTCACTAGTGAAAGGAGATCAGTTAAACTAGATAAGTTGTTGGTGTCGGCGAGGATTGCTACACACTTGGGAGAAACTTGCCCAAAGATGAGGACATACAGTCAGAGGAAGAAGCGTATTTTGAGGATTCCACTTCCATTGAGGATATTAGTGAAGGCGATGAGGAGGCTGTAGAGGAATAAATTAATCTGGTTCCTGAAAACTCTCTCTCCTGCTCCCATTCCTATTGAACTCATTCTGCAAAATCCTTTGAGGGGCTTATTATTTTGAAAAACTATGGTGTCGAGGAAGAAAAGCAACAATATGACAAAGGGACCATGAGTGGAGATCAAAATTGGCATATTCTGGCTACCAAACTGGAAGACGTTACCACCAAGGTTCAAAATCTAGAGAACCCTCAAGAATTCACAGGATGTGAAAGATATAGAGAAAGAATTAATAGACCAGACAAGAACATGACACATCTGGTAAGAATTAATAGCTCACTTATGAGGAAAATTGTGATTGGGGTAGTTACTGTAAGTAGAAAAGTTGAAAATAAGACAAGTAAGAATGACTAGGAAAACAGGGCCAAGGGAAAGAAGTTCAAAGAGTCCACTGAGTGGGAGGATGTGCTAGAATAGATGGCCAGGGATTGGTATTCCATTTTATAGCATCTTTCATATTCTTCCGTGATATCTGCATCTCCAATCATGTGATATTTTTATGGTGGTTGCTTGGGATAAGGTTGAGCATTATAAGATAGCTTGTAATTTTGGTCAGGTTGCTAGTTATAGATGGAAGCTCAACATGATTAGAAAAAAAAACATTAAAAAAACTAATTTTAAATTATGGTAAGTTAATATGGAGGACTTTATTATAGATCAATATATGTGGGTTGCAATATGTGGAGAGAATCTCAAAGCTTGATAAGATTACTTGGAGCATTCAATGCTCTTAATATTTAGATAAAATCCATCATATAAGCTTTTTGGAAAAAGGTGGGAAATATTTGACAAGGCAAATGTTTGGTCGATAAGGTTTTTCTATAGAAGAAACTCTATTCTTTGAAAATGGCTTATGGTGGTACTATTTTACCTTTCTTGTAGAATTGAGATCCACTAATGTTACTATGGATTATGAGATAATCCAGTTATGACCATTGGTAGCACTACCACTATACTAAGGTGTAAAGATAAGAGATGGTGATCTCTCTTCTTTCTAAGGAGATAAAACAACAAAATTTTGAAGTTATCAAAGATAAATTTATTTTCCATGGAAGGTGAAAATAAATTAAAATGGGCATGAACGAGAACTAGAAATCTAAATCTAATGGTAGATCTTGTTCATTGTGAAGTCAGAAGTGAATGTTTGAATGGTAACAAAATCAACCACATAAAAAATACTACAATGAGAAAAAGAGAAGGATAAGGGAGAATTAAATGATGATTAAATTCCAAGACTTCTCTTGAGGTGATGTCAATGATGCATTTATTGCAACTTTGGCTATGCATCCATGTCAACATGCATGCATGATCAATTGTAGAGCTTCTTTCTACATGTCTCCCCATAAAGAATGGTTTTCTAACTATGAGAGATAAGGTAGAAAAGTTTACCTCAACAAAAAATCTTTCCTCGTAATTGTTGGTTGTGTGAAAAATCAAAATCAAATTCTTTGATGCAAGAATCAAAGGTATCTTAAGATTTGTAGACACCTTGGGTTTGATACATAGCCTATTATCTATCAATAAATTGAATCCTATAAGAGCATGTGTAGTCTTCAACAAGAATGGGTGCAAGATGGTTTTAAGTGTTATGATGCTTGCAAAAAAGTTCATATTTCTTGATGCTAGCACATACATTCAATATAATAGTAAATGGTGCTTGTAACATTTATTCTTATAACAAAAATTCATCTAGCATCTAAATGTACAATTTGGGTTCCTAAGCATACTCTCACATTAAAGAGAAAGTTAATTACCAAGAAGATTATGATTGCTCAAACCATATAATAATTATTAGATATATAATATTATTTTAATTTTGTAGTATATCAATTAGAATTCTTCAAAGTAGTTGTATTTTTTAAAGTGAATATTTTATTTTTATGATTATTTTTAACTTTTAGCATGCATTTCCTAACCTATAAAATGTGAGAATAAGAAAAGACAAGCAATATAGTTATTTAACAATAACATTTAAAATTATGAATAGCATCATAATGTTTAAAAACATATGCCATGCCCTTCTCCCTTATCCTTAGATAGTCAACTTATGTTAGAATGTTCTTAAGCTATGACAAGTTCACAACTAGCATATAGATTATCATCTCCAAGTTTCATTCGCATATAGATTATCTTTAGAGATTTGGTCGTGATTCCCATAATTATCATTTACTACCCCAAGTCAAATCCATGAGTGCAAAAGGGATCCAAATCATCTCTAGAGTTGTGGACTTGACCCAGCACATTTTAAACTTTAAAACAAGCCCAAATATACTTATTCTACTAATCAAAGTGTTTGTGTAGCATAATTTTATGCAAATATATGCATGTGCTATGTTGTATTTACAAACTCACTCATTCATTTTAAAATCACCTAAAAACGAGAAACATTTGTATAGATCATCAATAGAGCACCAATGTGAACATATTAGTACACTTTCGAAGCATTACATCGACATATGTTATTCTAAGCTGATTACATGATTGTATGTTGTCTTTAACCCATGATTAATACTATTAAATCAATCTATATATAGATTTGACTAAGGGGAACATAACCATTACAAATCAATAGATTCCCATTGATTTTTATAAAGATTGTCAATTCTTTACACATATTTGAACATAAAATCTAGGTGAACAACTTTTAGAATTTCACATAGCCCCAAAACAAACATGCAAACATAAAAAATAGATTCATGTGCTACAATGCCTCTAGAATCATAAAGACTAGTTCCATAGTCAAGCCCTAACCCAATTGATAGGGCATTCAATTTTTTGAGTTTCATGTAACTGTTACTTCAAGCTCTATTAAGTCTTAAAATTTTGATGGATAAATTTCTTATATTTATAATATCATTTTTGTATAATTGATTATCAAACTAACTATTCTATTCAATTAATTTAATCCCACCTTTAATTTTACTTATTTTAATCATGAACCGTATCTTAAAAAAAGAGAATAAACCTTTCCAATCTATATCGAAAAAGAAAGAGATCCTATCCTACTAACTACTATACCATATTCTGAGATATGACATAACATTTGATAAAAGGAAAAACAGAGTTCGGTACTTACCCCCGACTATTGAAAATGTGGCCTTTAAGATGTGAAACCTTATGCAGCGCCGACTTCCAATCCTCAACCTTTCCTGGACGATATCTCTTCTTGGCTTCATGCTTTGAAAATGCTGTAGCGTAGCTTCCTTTTATCCAACGGATATCTTTCACATCAACATTGTAGAACAGGGGAATGATTGTGTGGCCACTTTTGAGCATGAGAGACAGCTCTTCCAGACACCAAGTGGATTCTGCATATGTGGGTGAAAGGATAGCAATATGAAGGAAAGAAGTAGCGATGGCATGTTGTATCTCAGAGGGTATTGAATCACCAAGATCGAGCTCTGGTTCATCCAAGAAAACACTAACTCCCATGAGTTTGAGGGCACGGTAGATTGAGGCGGCTAGGGTTTGCTTTGTGTCAGGGCCACGATGGTTTATGAATACATCGTAGCGGGTTTTTTTTGAAGACGGTGGCAGATTTCGCCATGAGATTAAATTGAAGGTGAACTGAAACCAAAGCAGGGGTACAAAAAATAGAAGAAAATGGTAAGACTGAGAACTTAGAGACAGAAGTAATATCAAACACCCTACATAACACAAAGTTCTCTTCCATTTTCCTAATGGACTGTGAGTTGAAGGCGTTGCAGATGCAGACGGCGACATAAGTACTGCAAAAGGGTTTGCACTTGCCATGTGATTAAATTGAAGAGGGACTGAAACAAAGCAGCAGTGGTGGGTAGAAAGAATAGAAGAGATTGGCAAGACAGCGAGCTAAGAGATATATGGGAACGGAAACAAAGCAGGAGGGGCAAAAATATCAGAATTAGGGAATGTGAAGACCAGTAGCTAAGAGATAGAATGGTAAGACGGTGAGATGAGCCATACAAGTAGTGGATAAAAACCCCCATTTTCTACGCGGTTTCCACATATGATCGAATTTCGTTGAAAGATGTGAGTGGGAAGCACGCGTAATAGGTACCACGGGAAACATCCACGAAATTGCTTCATTTTAAATTGGAAAACATTTAGTGGAAGACGAAAATCGTATGCAAAAACCCTTTAAAGTTGAAAACATCCCACCACTTTATTCGCTGGAATAAGTAATTATATCTTTATTGCTGCCGTCCACGACAAGGAAGGAAATTACTGAATTATGAACAGACTTTGTTACTCGTAAATTGTACGGCAGAAGAAAAAATATGTACCTACCTACAGACTTCGCCGACATTACAAAGATTGGATAGGAAATCTGCTGAGCCATTTCGCGGAAGAAAAGCATTCAAATATGAAAAATAAGTATTTACTAGTGATTGCACCTTGGTGTGCAATGGGTAGGCTGAAGAGTTGTGGAAGGTAAATTAGGAACAAAATTAGTCTTTATTTTCATACATTTATGTAGTACATGAGGTCAATTGGTAGGAAGTTAGAAAATGATGATGTTTATGCAATAATGGTCCAACGAGGAAGTGATAGATTTAAATCAATTATGTATTCATTTATAGGGACCAACCATAATTGAAATAAAACCTTTGAATAAAGAAGATAATTGAAATCCATTACCAACAGGGTCATGTTATGTTTGCAATAGTGCGAGAGGGAGAGAGATGGATAGATAAAGATAGTGAGACATATCTAGAGGCAAGGGAGAGATGAAGATATATATATATAGTTATGGAAATAGAAATGGAGATGGAGATGGAGAAGGAGAGGAAGAGATAAAGGGAGACAGGAGAGAGGTACAAGTAAAGATGGAGGAGATAAATATATAGAAATGGATATAGAAAGGCAAAGAGATATAAAAGTAGAGGTCTAGGAAGAAGGAAAGGGAGAGGGAGAGAGGGACATATATGGACGGGTAAAGAGAGTGAGATATGTCTAGAGATAGGGGAGAAAGGAAGATAGCGGTTGAGATGGAGATAGAGCGAGAGAGAAAGAGGATGACAAATATATATATATATATATATATATAGAGAGAGAGAGAGAGAGAGAGAGAGAGAGAGAGAGAGAGAGAGAGAGAGATGGGTTTACACCTAGTATGGTGGCTATGCCTTTGTTAAATATTTGAATTGACATGCATAACCTCATTTTATTTTATTTGTCACATATACACTATCTTTCAATGCCCTTATCCACATATACTTCTCAAGACGTAATACATTTGAGGGATTGTATAGAGAGAGTGCCAAAAAAGGAAGCTACTAAGAAATTGCCAAGGAAGCTACTTAGAAATTGCATAGGAGGTGTCATTTTTCATTGAATATGTATGATGTCATAAATTATTTATAAGTTTTACTTCATTGCAATTGATCTATTGCATCTCCTTTGTCACTTCTCTTGTTTATACTTGTTTCTCACCTTTGGGAGTGTTAAATTAAACCATGTCATTATTTATCATATATTTAATTAACTAAAGTATATATCATTTCTAATATTACAAATGATGTTAAATTAAGAAAAGAGAAATATACCTATCAAAAAAGAAAAGATAAATACAAAATAATATTAAAATAATTTATTATGTAATATTAAATTGGTATTTGTTATTGATGAATAATGTAAATATAATATCATTATATACAACAAGATTGTTGCTATAATTATAAAATAACACCAATACAATTTATAAATTATTATATAATATTAGATAGAATGCAAATAATATTTATTTTTTATAATAATTAAAATATATTTTAACTTATAATTCTTTGTGATGCCATCATATAATGATAATAAGGGAGGAAATAGATGTAAGGTGTAGTAGTCAACATCCATATGTCAAGTATACCCAAATTTTTTATTTTTTATATTAAAAATTATAAGTAAACCCAAAATACTTAAAAAATTAAAGGTGAAATGAAACCTATTGAAAAAGTAAATTTTCAATTCCTAATTTTTTTTTTCATATTACTATTTTAAAAAATAATTATCTTTCTTATAAACTTACAATTATTTACCTATTTGTATTTTTAGAAGTGAACCAATAATATTACTAATTTTTTATTATATATAAAGTCACTTAATCATATTTTATATATGCTATAATATTATAACTATTCAAATAAATAAAAATAAAAGAGATTCAAAACTCTTATTCATATAACTAAAAAATAATTTTTTTTAAATATATAATTAAAAATATATATAGTAAAAACTTACTATTATTTATATGAATATGTATTTCTAAAAAAAAATTTAAAAAAATTAAAAATAATATTATTGAAATTTACATTTAATATATTTCTTAAAATGACATGTATGTATCTATGTATGTATGTATGTGGATGTATGTATATGTGTGTGTGTCACACACGCGAGCGTGTGTATATATGTATGTAATTATGATTAAAATAAATAAGAATATATATTTTTAAAATATTAAATATATAATTAATAATTATTATTTTTATAATATAAAACTCATATTCATATATTATATTTATTGAATATTTTCATACAATATATATATCTTAAAATAATTTAATTATATATTATAGATGCTATAATATTATAATTATTAAAATGAATAAAAATCAAAATTTCAAAAATTTGAAACATACAATATTTTATGTGAAAGTTTTAAATATATAACTAAAGAATAATTATATTTGATTTACTATTTTCTATATATATCTATCAAAATTCAAGAATAATATTATTAACTTTTTTTATATAATATGCATTTCAAAATCACTTAGTTATTTATATAATAATTATTAAAATAAATAAGAATATACTTTTTAAAATATTAAACATTTAATTTATTATTTTAAAATTTTAATTATAAAACTAATATTAATATATTATATTTATTACTTCACTAACAAAATCTTTTAAAAAAGAAATTTTTTTAAAAAAAAGTTAAAATAAATTATTCTCAAACTTGAAAATTATTTTTAAAAAAATATATCCCTTCTGTGTTCATAGAAGAAGAAAAAAATGTGATACGTATGTAAAAGAATAATATAAAGTTCTAAATCTAAAAAGTTAAAAATCTAAATGTTTTATTAAGTGCTCTCCTTTTGGCACACCATTTCCTCGATAAGTGAGCATAGTAAAGTGAAAACTCCCTTGCAACAGTGGGAATAGTGCAACTTGTCACAGAAAACAGGCAGAAATATACGAAAAATGATGATGAAGGAGAAATCGTTGATGATGGAATACGAAGAAACTAGAATAAAGAGAAAACGACAACGAAATTTTTTTTTAAAATCTAACGGCTATCGATGCTCAAATGGTCTTGCATCCCCTTTTGTTCATTGCACATTGTTGATGGCTGAAATTAGGTCGGCCTTCTCAAATAAGGATCACCTTTGGCGAAAATAGTAAATGTTTGATTTTTTTTATTTCTATTGTATAAACTTTATAAAAATTTATAATTATGCCGAATGCGTTTCCTACTGTGGAGTGTACAACTTGATTTTCTTCATCAACGCTCTAAAATGCTCCCTAAAGATGCAAGACGATCAGGGCACTCACAACCGTCTAATGGTTTTCACTGGTTCAAATTTCTCTACCACTTTCGATTTTTTTTTGTTTGTTTTTTTCTGCATAGCTTTCGTGATATATTGTTGTCGTCACTATCAAATATTTCCAACCCCACCTTCCGCCTACTCATTGGCAAGTGTGCCACCACCCTACCTTGCTGTCTATCCAATGATGGGATAACGAATAATGGTTTCGTATAGTACAAATACAATGTTGGAAGCGAATGAAAAGGTTTCTTGTTGTGTAAAACTCCTAGAAATAAATGATTAAGTCTGTTTACAAAGCTTTAATAACTCAGAAATGACTCCACTTTAGATTTCTTGAATGGTGGATACTCCTTTCCAGTCGCCCGGAATGAATCTATCCAATATGGCACAAAAGAAATCACCTGGCATGAATCTATCCAATCTGTCATAGAGGAATTTTTTAAACCCTAATAATGCTTCGTGAAAGTTGTAATAGCTATGATAACTAGAAACACAATGATTTTTATTCATTGTTTAAAACATTACAGATAGATCAGCCTTAATGGTGATAGGATGGGCTTCTTACCACCGACTTCTTACCACCGACTATTGCAGATGATCCCAGTCCTGAAGACTTACTACTAGAAAAGACATAGAGACGAAGAAGTAACGTAGAGGTTTAATGCTGAAATCAAATGTATTTACCAACCTTGTCGTTTCCTTCTCATATTAATTGTCTACAATGAGTGCCTTCTGTAGGGTTAACCTAATATGTACACAGTTTGTAAAAATAAAATATCTGTTGTGCCTCGTCATTTTTAGTAGCACCACCTTTTCTACCCAGTTTAAGTCGTATGCATCTTATTTATAGTTCTGAGAACCACCTCCTTTGATTCACTTCCAACAAGAAGCAAAAGATTGCTCTAATAGCTAGCCACAGGAGAGAGCTGATAACATCTTCATCACCCTTTCGTCAAACATTGAAGGCACTATTAAACAGGTTTTTACCTTGCTTTGTCTATTACTTCAATGTTGTGGTGAAAAAGCAAAGCCAGGTTGCCAAGATGTTTATGCACTTATTATGAACGTTTATTTGTATGATAATTTTTGAAATGAAAATAGTGTGTTGGCTACATTTTGTCATCAATCTGTTACAGTTTCAAAAGAGGTATGTCCTTGATTGAATTGGTTTTTGATCTACCTGCAATATTATTTTCTTTTGAAAATATTGAAAGTCTTCCACTTTTTTTTTGCTTCACGATCTACCTGCAATGTTATTTTCTTTTGAAAATATTTAAAGTCTTCCACTTTTCTTTTGCTTCAATCAACAACTGCTATTTTCTTTATTAATCTTTGGTAAAAAGCATGATGACAAAAATATGGAAGACCCATTATGCTTTTGACAACTTAATGAGGATGCAATATATGGTATGGTGAATCCTACATGATGAAAACTCAATGAAAACTTGAATACAAAGTATAAACTTGCAAGAAAACATAGACACATGAATGTAATGACATGACATCTTCGAGAAACGTAAAGGTCGAAAACACCAACAAGAATGATCATTTTCCTCTTGATCCCACTATCTTAGTCAAGCATACAGATTTCACACCTACAATGAAACTCTACAACTTAGATCCCGTCTTCTTCCTCTCACAGTGTATGAACATAGAAAATGAAGGTAACATGAAGAGCCTATCCTCCTAACTTTGTGTTTACAGTTTACACAATATATGCTACTCCTCTATCCTCTGATGGTGCCAAAATGGAAGAACAAATTCCAAAAGAGTTTATTTAAATTTCCAAACCTATCATTGCGTGTTATGCGCCTTCGCAGTTCCGCGATTTGCATGGCCAACACCTTCTTTAGCCACGCGATACAGTGAATGCAACTAACATTGTGTGTTATGTGCCTTCGCAGTTTCATGAGCTACATGGCCAACACCTTCTTTAGCCACACAATATGATGAATCTGACTAACATTGCATGTTATGTGCCTTCATAGTTTCATGGCCTGCCTGGCCAACACCTTCTTTAGCCACGCGATATGACGAATGTGACTAACTTTGCGTGTTATGCGTCTTCGTAGTTTCATGGCCTGCATGGCCAACACCTTCTTTCACCACGCGAATCGACGATTTCGACTAACACGCAGGGTGCCTGCAAGAACTTGTCCTTTTTGGCCAAAAAGTGGAAGTTTTTTCCCTTTTTTTTCGATTTCGTCCCATTTGACCTAAATATTTGAGGCACTTAAAGAATGATTCTTGAAAAAATTCAGTAATAGAAAATGTAGTGCTCGAAGTCTACTTTCCAAATATGTAATTTATTTTAATACCTAGATCTTAAAAATGAAGTTTGAATAGGCATTAGTAAAACCTATAGTTTAAAAGTCACTTTTTAGGACCATACCATGACCGTGTACGGCAAGCATAATTTGACCTAAATGAAAGTATTTTTCTTTATCTTTTTGGAAAAAGATCTATAACTCACTCACCTTTGATGGGATATTTTTTTGTAATTTTTTTCCTTATATATTTTTTTTGTTATTTTTTAATTGGGCATAATCACTGTTTTGAAAAATCCGCGTGTACGGCAAGCATAATTTGACCTAAAATTAACATTTTTTTATTTTTTATTTTTTAAACTGTATAGATTTGTCTGTAGTTTGATGCCATATAATTTTTTTTTCAAAAAACTTAAAGACAAAAAAGTTATTAAATTTTTTTAAAAACCATGTTATTTCAAGTTTATGGATCTCTTTCATTAGAAATTATTTTAAAATTAAAAATATTGATCCATTCTCTTAAAAAATTATATATTTGGAATCTAGATAGTGTGTACTATAATGGATTTTTGTTGTTTAAAAAATTCTGAAAATTAGGTGTTCAGATATATTTTTTAAGTCATTTTTTTGTATGAAGCTTGATTTGGGCTTGAAGTTGCAGGTCAAACCAGTTCCAAGCCTTAGATTCGCTTTACGAACCATTTTCCAAGCCTAATTTCAAACCTACAAGCGGGCCCCAAAAACTCTTTTTACAAACGGGATCCCGTATTGAAAACGGGATCTCGTTCTAAATTGCAAACTATTTAAAAATAACAAAACAACACGGGATCCCGTTTTGAATTAAAACGGGATCCCATGTTGAAAACGAGATCCTGTTTTGTTTTTTCATTATTTTTTTTTTCGAAATTGTATAAATAAGTGATCATTTAACATAATAAAATATGTCTTCAAATGTGCGAGTTTTTACATGATATAGTATGATTTAGTTGTTCTTTGGATGCTCTTTTGTTTCAATTTTAGATCCATTTTTTGAAGGTGGCATTTATTGCATACGTTTTTAGTCATGGGGTCTAAACAACGTTAGGAGAAGAAACAAAGGAGGGAATTGACCGTCGAGGAAATTCAAGAAGAAAGAGAGAAGGAGGCCAAACGTCAAAGGGATAGAAGAACGAGGATTCGACAAATGAATAATCTTGATGCTTCTAGATCCACAATAATAGAAGAGACAAACATTCAAGATGATGCCTTGGGGGATCAGATGGACATAGATGATGCAATTATGGATGATGTTGATGTGAATGAAACAATTATGAAGAATATTCCAAGTACAACATCCTCAAATCCAAGTACATCTTCAAATTATCCAGGTACATCTTCAAATCCTTCTCTGGAAGACATGGATAATGTGATTATAGGTGATATTCATATTAATGATTTAGTAGAAGCTGGATATACCAATGTTGAGATTGATATAATTGTCCATGAAAATGAAAACCTTCATGTTGGTAAAGATGAAATCCTTTTGAATGTTGAAAGTGAAAATCCTTTTGAACATGGTGAAAATGAAAATCCTCCAATTGTTGAAGATCAAGGAAACTTTTTTATAAAAATTAAAAAAAAGGTTCTGGATAATCTTCCTAGTAAGATTTCTTGGAGACAGATAAGAACATATGCCAATAGAATATACAAAGAATTTTTTTATCAAAAAAAACTTACAATTCAATGTCAACTTATGATGCAATTGATGAGAATGTGAAAAATGAGAAAAGTGATGAAAAAATAGGCATCTATGTGAAACCATCAAAAAAAGATGAATCTGTTAAGCATGTTATGTCTATTGTTGCAAGTGCCATTGAATCTATTGGTACAACGAGTCGATCTAAAGATAAGAATGCAGCGTGACGAGCTATAAGAACTTCCATAGTGAATAAAGCAACCTTGAATAAAAGGATGGTAAGCAACATTAGTGGAATTTTAAAGATGCATCCTAAAACATTGGTTAGAGCAGCTAAAAGAAGAGAACGTATTGAAAGTGATCCAATCAACCAAAGTTGGAGTTTTAGTGGTAGACTTCGCAGGTCAGATATGAAATTGAATATTGAAGTGAAATCTTTGGTTGAAAAGTTTTGGCATGATAATACAAGGGTATCATCTAATGCTAGAGATGTTCTAAAGTTGAGAATGGGGTGTAAGATTCATGACCCTCATCCAAAACACCTATTAGACACAACTCAAACTGAATTTTATAGAAAATTTTTGGATGAAGTTTTGTTACCTGGAAATATTACTATAAGTCAAAGATCATTTGAAAAATGCAAGCACTGGTATGTGAAAATTAATAAGCAAAGAGTTTCTTGTTGTTGTAAAACACATGTGCAATTTCATTACTATTATGATGTTTTCCAATACATACGTTGTGTTTTGCATAGTAACATGCTTATCCAGGAATGTGGTATTGATATGCCACCTGAATCAATCAAGGAATTTGTAGCAAGTTTATTTTGTCAAAGAACTAATGGGCAATTATTTTATTTACATTCATGTATCTCTGGACAATGTTCTAGTTGTGGCAATTTTTCATCACTAGTAGAATGTATGCATGAGAGTAGTGAAACTGATTTTGGACAACAACTAGTGGATGTTAGAAGATTTAAGAATGTTGAGTATCCCTTAAAGGATGGGAAAATAGGAAAGTGTGTCGATTTAATCACAAAGAAGGTTAGTGTACATGCATTCATGTCAGAATTTAAAAGTAATATTGTACCAAAATATGTGACACACTCTCAACATGCTAGATGGCTTGATTCTCAATTTCACACATGTAGAAATACATTTCCAGTTGGAAGTATACTATCAGTGGTGGACTTTGCAAAAAACTATACTCTTAAGCCACAAGAGGAAATTCAATCTCAATATTACTATTCCACTCAAGTTGCTATTTTTGTTCATATTGTTTATAGACACGTAGATGATAGCACAAAGGATGATAGAAAAATCCTAAGGGAGTATCATTTCTATGTGAGTGATAATAAGATGCACTCGTCAAAGTTTGTTCAATATTGTTTCAACATATTTTATAGAAATATAAGAGAAAGAGGAATCCAGATGACAGAACATCTTATATGGTTAGATAATTGTACTGGACAATTCAAGAATGCTCAATTGTTTTATTGGTTAAGCAGGGCTCATAAGGAATACAATATCCAACATATATGGAGTTTTTTTGAAGCTAGACATGGTAAAGGAGAACATGATGGAGCTGGTGCATGTGTTAAAATAATTCTTTCTAGAGAGCAATTAAAATTTGAAGATAATGTAAAATTTAAAGATGCACGTGTAATTGTATCTATTGGTGCAACACAACCTTATCTACTGGATCAAGTGTGAACTCTACAATTCAACGATTCTTTTGGTTTGTTGAAGAGGAAAACATTGTGCTAAAACTTGATTGTTAGACAATTAGCGGATCGACAAAATGGCATTCATTTAAGAGTTCAAATGAAAGCACATGGACTATATGGATAAGGGAACTTGCATGTTTTTGTCAGTTTTGTATTTCAGGTGATTCTGATGTATGTGAGAATACTGAATGGGTTGAAGATTGGAATCAAAGATCGTTGACTCATACTCAAGCACAAGATCAGATTAACACAATTGAAGATAATGATGAACTGTTTGCATCAGATGATTATGATCGTGTTTCAGACCTTGTACATAAAGGTAATCATTTTTTATTATTTTGTTGGCCATTTAATAAAATTAGTTTCAAACTTTTTTTATATTTAGTGTAAATTAAAAATGGTATTTTTTTAATTCCAAATTTTGATAATTTATTAATTTTTTGTTTGTCTAGGACACGTGTATGTCGTTGTTGCACCCGAGGACAATGAAGAGGAAACAAAATATTGGTTGGCTCGATGTGTTGAGACTAAACACAAACTAGTTCATCCTCGAGAAGATGACGATGGTTTTCATTATCCGACTGGTTCAGCGGTAGTTGTTGGAACTTGGCTAAGGAAATATTTGACAAGGAAGAATGGTTTGCTTGCTTTTGAAGATTATGAAACACATAAGAAGATAATACACTACTCACATTTGATTGTTGCAACAAATATACAACTAGTGAGATATCACGGCAGACCTAGTAATAAAAATGTGTGGACAATTTCTATGGAAGATCACGAGACAATTATAGATGCTTTGGAAAAAAAAGAGGATGCAGATGGTACAATGGAATAAGTATTTAAATAAAGAGGTATGTATACATTAAATGTATGTATGTATATATGTACATGTGTGTGTGTGTGTATGTGTGTGTGTGTGTATATATATATATATAATTTCTTTTTATTACATACCATTTGATCATGTAGATGGTTTAAATATTATTGTTTGATATATATAGGTCCATCCCCTTATTGAGAGCCCTTACACTTGATTGTGGTACATGTAATGGAATAAGTATTTATTATATAGAGGTACGTATACTTGTTTTTAAAATTACATGTCTTTTGAAATTATTTAAATTGATATAAATTGCTTTTAAGATATATATAGGTTTTCATAATTCATTTAAAATGTGAATTTGACTATTTTGCACTTCCATCTAGATTCTATTTTTTTTTGTCCCCTTAAGCCATGTCCTATTTCTAGTTTGATCCCCTTAAGCCACATGTGCCAATTGTACACCCATCCCCTTAAGCTGAGTCATGTCCTAATCAATTAATTTCCCCTTAAGCCAAGTCCTATAATTTAGTTCAAATGATCCTGTTTTAAGCCACATGTCCTATTTCTAGTTTGATCCCCTTAAGCCACATGTCCCAATTGTATACCCATCCCCTTAAGCCGAGTCATGTCCTAATCAATTAATTTCCCCTTAAGCCATGTCCTATAATTTAGTTCAAATGATCCTCTTTTAAGCCACATGTCCTATTTCTAGTTTGATCCCCTTAAGCCACATGTCCCAATTGTACACCCATCCCCTTAAGCCGAGTCATGTCCTAATCAATTAATTTCCCCTTAAGCCATGTCCTATAATTTAGTTCAAATGATCCTCTTTTAAGCCACATGTCCTATTTCTAGTTTGATCCCCTTAAGCCACATGTCCCAATTGTACACCCATCCCCTTAAGCCGAGTTATGTCCTAATCAATTAATTTCCCCTTAAGCCATGTCCTATAATTTAGTTCAAATGATTCTCTTTTAAGCCAAATGTCCTATAATTTAGTTCAAATGATCCTCTTTTAAGCCACACGTCCTATAATTTAGTTCAAATGATCCTCTTTTAAGCCACATGTCCTATGTCTAGTTTGATCCCCTTAAGCCACATGTCCCAATTGTACACCCATCCCCTTAAGCCGATTCATGTCCTAATCAATTAATTTCCCCTTAAGCCACATGTCCCAATTGTACACCCATCCCCTTAAGCTGATTCATGTCCTAATCAATTAATTTCCCCTTAAGCCATGTCCTATAATTTAGTTCAAATGATCCTCTTTTAAGCCACGTGTCCTATTTCTAGTTTGATCCCCTTAAGCCACATGCCCCAATTGTACACCCATCCCCTTAAGCCGAGTTATGTCCTAATCAAATAATTTCCCCTTAAGCCATGTCCTCTAATTTAGTTCAAATGATCCTCTTTTATGCCCATCACCTTTGGCTTGCCTCATGCACGTCCTAATTAGTTAATTTCCCCTTAAGCCACATGTCCTAGTTTTAACTTAAATTCACCCTCCTAGATTTAAATCCTATATATAATATATATCTAACTATTTTTTGTTGTTGTAGGTTTATCTTAAAGTAGTTTTTTGTTGTTGGTGGCATGTGAAACAAGTCATGAATCTTTAGAATTAAATCAAGATTTTCAATGAATTGGTAAGCATTATTTTTTTGTTGTTAAATGTTTAGTTTTAATTTATATATTTGATGTTTTTCAATGATAAATTGTTCAATTCCTTAAATAATTTCCCCTTTTAAGCCATGTCCTAATTGGTATGTATGCATCATTTTTTTGATTAAATTTGACTTAGTTAATTTATTTTTTGTATTTTTAATTAAATTTGACTTAGTTAATATACATGCATTTAGTAATTTATTTCTAATTAAGTTCTGATTAAATTTTTTTGTGTGTGCATGTAGGTACATTTTGTAACTAGGCTTTTAATTGTGGAGATCTAATTTAAAATCTCTAGATTGCTTTTGAAAGTGTGGAGATCTAATTTATCTAGATCGCTTTTGAAACTACTTTTAATGTCTTAGATTGGATCAAACTTATATAATACTTTACATTTCAGAATATTGAGTTAGACTTTAATATATAGATTTAAGACGTGTGGATCTTGAAACTTTTAAATTCAAGAGATGTGGATGAAACTAAATTATTATATATTCAAGAGATGGACCTGGATTAAACTTGTTTATATAAGCTTTTAGTATGTATATATGTGTGCATGTACATGGTTATTTTAGAAATTATCAATTGCTTTGAATTAAATTTTTAATGTATACAATGTGTGTGTACTCTTGTGTTATTTTGAAAAAGATCAAAATTGCAAGTGTTTTATTTTTAATGTATATATGTACATGTGTACAAGTGTGCTATTTTTATAAATATCAATTGCTCATGTGTATATGTGTTCAATTGCACTTGCTTCATTTATTTTTAGTATCATGTTTGTACACAAACATGTATATAGATTTAGATTAAAAATAAATGAAATTTACATAGATCCAAATGATTATAAATAAATAAATATAATGTCCATGAAACACATGTATGTATGTGTACTAGAAGTATACACTCGAACGTATATATATATATATCACATGTACACGTGCATATATGTATCAAAATAAACAAGTCCCATGGGATGGAATGATCAAATGTCAGTAAACTGCATGAAACATGTAACAAATCTAGCCCCTAAAGTGAAGACGACTGTAAGCCCTAAATCATTCTAGATTCCTCTTCAAGCCACGCGGACGAAGAGGAGAAGATCCACTTTGCAAGACAAAAATGTTAAAGTTTGTGAGAGTTCTATGTAGTTCATGTTCATGTATATATATATTTAAAAACAATTTAAAAATTTCAATTATAAGTTCAGTAGCACATACGTGTACATGAGTAGGCTCATCTTCTCTAGACTCCATTGAGGGCTCTGCATCTTTAGGTGTTATAGGGGTAGTCGATGGTACTGGTATCTCATGCTATATAGTACATGTACACACACATATATAGATCAAGATCAAAGATTGAATATAGAAATTTAAATTAAATTTATATTTGAAATGTTCATTTTGAACTAGAGATAATTTTAATGTTCATACACATGTACCTGACTCAGATCATCTCCTATACGCATTGTATCCTAGGCGACATCAACAAAAACTCCACTATCAACAAGATCCTACAAGGTATTTAAAAAAGAGTTGCACGTGTCAATTATATGCATGCATGTGTACATATATTATATATACAAATTAAAAATAATTTTTAAATAAAAACTTTGAAACTTGTATCAATTTTTTTTAATTTAAATGAACATTAAATACCTGAAATGCAGACAATGTCTGCAGAAAACTATCAAGAGGATCAGGATGATCATATGGCCCATCTGAATGTAAATTCATCCTGATGGTCGTGTCCACCTATACAACAAAATTAATTAATTCTAGATATTAAATCAATTGTATGATGTTTATTTATTTATTTAAAATATCATGTAAGTTTGATGAACAAAATTAATTAAATCTCTAAATATATATATATAAATTAAGATAGGGTGTCAATGTACTGAATCTCTATGCTCATCTGCAACAACCGATGCTGGAGGAGCTACACTCACCATAGTGGCAGGTGGATAGTCTAACGTGGAAGTCGGTGTTGTAGTGGCCCCAAACATGGGCTAGAGACATGTACATGTGTAAATAGTGAAGACATATAGATAGAGAGATCTATATAAATTATGTAAATATATATATATATATATATATATATATATATAGTGCAAACTGTATGTATGTACTAGATCTCCCCATACCTGTTTACCACATAAATCATGATCTATGGGATGATCATCGGCACATAAAAATCGACATATGAACCAATATTATCATGATCAGTGGATGCTCCTCGTGTAGCTAAAGAGGATGGACCATGATGTGAACTCGAAGCAAGGTCTGGACCATCACAAGGCCCATCGCATAGTCGATGGCAACTCGTACAAAAATGAGGTGTCGATGTACGTGGAATGGCTGTACTCATGTCAACATCATCCTCGGCAGTGTCAATGTCGCCACGGTCCAACAAATCAACTGTCTGCTGACTAAGGCTACTAGTGAGTGTGGTTAATGGGTCCAATGTGGAGATAAAAGAACGCTGATGAACAGTCATAGGTATAACAGGCATAGGAGCCACAGTGGCTTGGTGACGGGCAGGTCTATTGGGGTCAATACGTGCCCCCAACCTATCCTGTGGCATGCCACCACCAACACCCTGGAATGCTCTAATATCAAAATAATTGGGCTTTAAACCCAAAACAAACTTTGTATATAATTTTCTCAAGAAGTATAAAGGGCACTCTAAGTTGGCATGTGATGGGGAGTCAAATACCATCTGCCATAGATCCCAAAAATTATCGGCCATGCCCCGATGTCTACACCACCCCATGGATATGCGGGATTTTTTTGGTGGAATGGGTTCACCTGTGGTGGGGTTTGAAAAATATGGAACAAGGTGAGATTTGTCTATTCTTAGGTTCAAAATATCCTTATAGGAGAGGCCATCAAAATAAAACCGGCGTCTCTCCTCTCTCCGTGCTCGATGTGAATCGAGCTCTACATCTATAGACCTAATTGCATCAATAACATTTTGCATCTTTGATGCAAAACGATGCATGTGTGGGGATATATGTGGTGCTCTAAGGATATCATTAACTTTTCCCTGTATGAAAACAACATTCTCATCAATAATGGCTCGAAATCGAGCCTCAACAGAATCAGGAGGTGGAGGATGATGATCAGGTGGGGGTGGGGGTGGGGGAGGAGGTGGGGGTGGGGGTGGAGGTGGTGCACCATGGGCAGGGTCATCTGGGGGGGGTTGAGGCCCTGTTGCATTAAGAAAATCTTCTATATCAAACACATCCATGTGATGATGTGTATGTAATCTAAGCTCTGCATATATATATATATATATATATATATATATATATATATATATATCTGTGTGTGTGTGTATGTATGTCACATACATTTAATTAAAAATCAAATAAAAATTTAAAATCTAACTTTTGAAACTAAAACATGAATTTAAATTACAAATAATTTTAAAACATTTACAATCTACACACACACACACACACACATATATACAAGCTCTACAGATAGATAAATGATAAAAAATTTAATGTACATACATATGAAATTGAAAGAACATATAAATGATAAATGATAAAAAATTTAATGTGTCATATGTAATTAATCATCAAGTGACACACATGACTTAAGGGGATTGGCCTAAAGCTAGGACACGTGGCTTAAGGGGATCAAACTAGAAATAGGATAATTTTGGATTAAGGGGATAGGCCTAAATAGGTCGTAATTAAATTTAGCATCTACGAATTTTGTAATTAATCATTTAAGATACACGACTTAAAGGGATTGGCCTAACTAGGACAAGTGGCTTAAGGGGAAAGGCCTAATTAGGATGTATGTGGCTTAAGGGGAAGAAACTTTAAACAGGAGACACATGTGGCTTAAGGGGTGTGGTCGTAATAATATACATGTTAAAAGGGGTGTACATGACCTCGTAATTTCATGTACATACTCATAATTTCATGTACGTGCATTTCCTAATTACATGTGTCTTAAGTGGACATGGTCGAAATTAAATAATATATGGCATTTAATAATATATATAGTTAATAGGTCCTAGTATGTTAAAAGGGGAATTGTCGTAATAGTATGTTAAGAGGCCCATATGGTTGTAATTAGTTAATTTAATGTACTTAGAATAGGAATTTCAAATTTAGCATCTACAAATTATAGGATGTATGTGGCTTAAGGGGACATGCCTAAATTATAGGATGTATGTGGCTTAAGGGGATAGGCCTAAATTATAGGATGTATATGCATTTCCTAATTACATGTGTCTTAAGGGGACATGGTCGAAATTTAATTTAATTTGATCATAATTAAGTTTAATAAATTGAATATATAGTTAATAGGACCTATTACATGCTATTTAATATATGGCATTTAATAATATATATAGTTAATAGGTCCTAGTATGTTAAAAGGAGAATTGTCATAATAGTATGTTAAGAGGCCCGTATGGTTGTAATTAGTTAATTTAATGTACTTAGAATAGGAATTTTAAATTTAGCATCTACAAATTATAGGATGTATGTGGCTTAAGGGGACAGGCCTAAATTATAGGATGTACGTGCATTTCCTATTTACATGTGTCTTAAGGGGACATGGTCGAAATTAAATTAAATTTGATCATAACTAAGTTTAATAAATTGAATATATAGTTAATAGGACCTATTACATGCTATTTAATATATGGCATTTAATAATATATATAGTTAATAGGTCCTAGTATGTTAAAAGGGGAATTGTCGTAATAGTATGTTAAGAGGCCCGTATGGTTTTAGTTAATTTAATGTACTTAGAATACGAATTTCAAATTTAGCATCTACAAATTATAGGATGTATGTGGCTTAAGGGAACATTCCTAAATTATAGGATGTATGTGCATTTCCTAATTACATGTGTCTTAAGGGGACATGGTTGAGATTAAATTTAATTTGATCATAATTAAGTTTAATAAATTTAATATATAGTTAATAGGACCTATTACATGCTATTTAATATATGGCATTTAATAATATATATATTTAATAGGTCCTAGTATGTTAAAAGGGGAATTGTTGTAATAGTATGTTAAGAGGCTCGTATGGTTGTAATTAGTTAATTTCATGTACTTAGACTAGGAATTTCAAATTTAGCATCTACAAATTTTGTAATTAATCATTTAAGACACATGACTCAAAGGGATTGGCCTAATTAGGATGTATGTGGCTTAAGGGGATAGGCCTAAATTATAGGATATTAAAAAGGTGGCATGTGTGTGACAGGCCTTTAGGACCATATTGTGTTCTAAGGGGTCACACATATGTTCTAACACATGCGTGACCCCTTAGGACCACATATGAGCCCTCTTAACATCCTATACTTAGTGTATACAATATACCCCAACTACTAGGATAGTAAAAGGGGTCATATGTGGTCCTAAGGGGTCGTACATGTGTTCTAACACATGCGTGACCCCTTAGGACCAAATTATGACCCATTAGAACACAATGTGGTCCTAGTAAAGGCTCGTCACACACATGCACACATTCTAACTCATGGTATAATATAGACATGGCTCAAACTAAATTATAGGACAAATGTGGCTTAAAAGGGGAATGAATTTGAAAATAGGAGATGACTTAAGGGTATACACGCATGTGTTCTACAATGTACATGTGCGACCCCTTAGGACCACATATGGCCCCTTAGGGTGAGCAATGTGATCCTATGAGGTCATATTACACATATACATGGTCATAGAAGGGGTTGAAAGCATGAGTTAGTTCATGTGTGCATGTGTGACGGGCCTTTCTAGGACCACATTGTGTTCTAAGGGACCATCATATATGTGATCCTAAGGGATCGAGCACGCATGTGTTAGAACACATGTGTGACCCATTGACCACATATGAGCGAGCTAAATTAACATCCTAGTAGTTGGGGTATAATTGTATACCCCAACTAAGTTAGGATGTTAATATGGCTCATATGTGGTCCTAAGGGGTCACACATATGTTCTAACACATGTGTGATCCCTTAGGATCACATATATGAAGTTCCTTAGAACACAATGTGGTCCTAAAGGCCTGTCACACATGCGTTTAACCCCTTAGGACCATGTACATGTATGACCCCATAGGATCGTGCATAGTGTCCTAAGGGGTCATGTATGTGGTCCTAAGGGGTCACACATGTACATTAGAATGCGCATGTGGCATCTCTGTGATCATAGGGGGTATGTTGTATACAATTTAGATGTTTTAAATAGTTTCATTTTTGTTGTAATTTTTTGGTTTTGGTTTTCATTTTCATTTTTGTTTTGATCTTGTAAATTAAATGTTTTGGTTTTGATTTTTTTGGGGGTTTTGGTTTCATTTCAAGGTTTTCAACATTTTTATTAAATTTATTCATTTAAAAATAATCCTAATATAATCAATTCATAAAAAAAATTCAAAATAATTTTTAAACGGAAAACATACTTTTCTAATGAAAAAAATAATTATTAAGCTAAAAAACATTTTTTTCTTAAAAAAAAAAAAATTTAAAACTAAAAATCTAACTTTTTAACTAAAAAATTAATCTAAATATGAATTATTGAATAAAAATGGGTGTTGGGCATACTTGGAAGACTTGTAGGCGGGTTGCTGGCAATTTCTAGGAGGGCTCCACTCCTTCAATCAGGATCCCGTATGGCAAAAATGAACCCCATTTCGTTTAAAAAAAAATTATATATTCGAAACGGGATCCCGTGTTGAAATGAAACAGGATCTCGTTTCATTTCAACACGGGATCCCATTTCATTTTCAACATGGGATCCCGTTTGGGGTTCTAGGCTCATGATCCCAGGGCCCACGAGATCTTGTTTGTTTTTAGGCTCGGGATCCCAAGAGTAAACAGGATCCCGATTCGTCTCCTATTCTTTCCGCCCGATTTCCACTTTTTAACTAAGTCCAAAACTTCCACATTAAGTGGACACAACTTCTTGCACTTACCCCGCAGTGTTACATGCCTTCGCTGTTTCGTGACCTGTCAAACCAACGAATATCTAGCACCTAGACATCTATAGGAGGGGGGCTCGATTGATACCATGGCCAACACCTTCTTTAGCCACGCGATACGACGAATGCAACTAACATTGTGTGTTATGCACCTTCGCGGCCAACACCTTTTTCATATGATATTAATTTATATTATAAAATATATATTTTTACGATTTTTAATATAATATTATAAAATAAAATTATATAATATATATATGTTATATTTAAATGTTTTTAATATAAAATAATGATATTGTATTTTACATTTTACATTTAATATTTATATAAAATTATTATTCTCTCTCCCTTTCTTCCTATGGTTAGATAATATATTTAATGTTTATGTATCTTTCTCTATCTCTCTCTCTCTCTCTCCCTCTCTATCTATTTACCTACCCCTCTCCCTCTCTAGCTACATATCTCTCTCTTACCCACACACAAGAAATTAAATAATTTAAAATAAATTAAAAAATGTTTTTATATATTGTGAACTTTAATAAATATTTATATTTTGTTTTTATATGTTGTGCGCTATGGTTAGAAAGTTTTAAAAAATATTAGGGAAAGTATTCCTCAATGATTTTCATGTGTTGTTTCTGTATCTTTGAATTTTGATATTTATTTCAAACTAATTATTAAACTGATTTCAATTATTTTGCTTGATTCAATCCACTGATACTTTTTTTTATTCATTCTTCCCAGGAAATGTCTAACCATACAAATAATCATGAAATCATTCAAGTCTATAGTGGAGATACAACGAATAGTATACAAAGCTAGTGCCAGTGGATGAAACAACTATGGAACCAGAATCATGTTTTTCTATGACTCAAGCAGAATCTATTGGAACTGATGTCCAACAACTTGCTTCAACTATGTCAAATATCTGTCATCATATTGCACATAAATTCAAAATTGCATGCCAACCAACACCCCTTGTTCAAGAATTGGATATTGAAAAACTTCAAGAGGTAGTATCAACATTCCAAGCCACTTGCATACAATTAGAGGGACTATGTGATTTTTTGAAGGAGTTATTTGAGGATAGACTCTATTCAATTGATGATGCCTCCAAAATCATTGCAACATATGAGATGTATTTGAGAAATATGTGTCTAGTTATTTTGACCACTTAGAATGTAAATACAGTACATTTATCTATATAGATAATCAAATTATGTAATTACCTTACACCTATGTACATACATAGTGCATAATAAATAGGTAAACTCCTATTTTCCTAGCATGGAGCCAACTTATATCTATGGATGTAAATTCTTCACACAATATATAATAAGTAATCTTTTTTAAAGATTTGTTTATTTAATAAGTTTCTTCTTACCAAATTATATGTATCAATGTAAATTCTTGACACAATATTTTAATGAGTAATATTTTTATAAGACTTGTTTATTTAATGAATTTCTTCTTAAATATTATTATTAAATTATTTTAGGCGAAATGGACAATATTAGCATCAATAAAATCCACAACTGCAAGGGCTTTTCCTACAATCTCCTTTCAGAGATTCTCACAAAATTTTCAGACATCTAAATTGAAGCAAAGAATAGATTAATAACAGGTAGTCTAATAATCATTATAACTGAAAGAACTCCATCATTACAGTCCTAGATACATAATAGTAGATCCCATACTGTATATATCACTCAAGTCGTTTTGTAGAATGCTTTTAAACTCAACAAAATAACCATATAAAATGAATAATAAAGTGCTTGTCATTGTGCATGCTTTATTTTTTAACCTTTTCAACTTAAATGTAGGGCACGAACAACAATATTGGAGTTTATTATTAAATTTGTTCTCATTTTCATTTTGACTTATTAGGTGAAAAATTAAATTTTGAGTTTTTAGAATTAATTTATTTTTTAAAATTTATTTATTTATTTTTGTTAAAATAATAGATACAATATATTAATAATTAATTATATATTTAGATTTTATAATAACAAATTATATGTTTCAAGATTTTGAATTTTGATTTTTTTTTTTAAATTTAATATTATATATATATATATATATATATATATATATATATATATATATATATATATATATATATATATATAAGTGATTATAATATATTTATATTTGTGTTGATGATTATATCCTTAGTCATGTTATTTAACTATAACTAAAAATCAATAGCAAGCATAAATCATAAAGTTAATATTGAAGAAATAATAGTTTTAATTTATTTCATATTTCCTGTAATTTGTGTACAGTCTCAATTTAGGCAAAGAATATGCAGAGTTTATGTTTATTTCCCTTTCCTTCACAATAATGAAGAACACTTTCATATGGGTGCATCTAAAAGTAGTCAACATTCAATACTTCCTTTCATTACATATATGTGTATTCTAAATTTGTAGATAATTACTTGCTTGAAAAAATATTTATAACATGATTTTGTGAATTTCAACCACTATTAAATATTAGAAATTAGATATTTTGTAAATGTGACTTAATTTTTTTTTTCATTTACAATTTCATTTTGGGTGTACCTTAAAACTTGTTTTTGAACCACTAAAAAAAATTACAAGTTATATATTTTGTCAATGTCACTTATTTTTAGTTTGTTTTGTGTAGATTCATATAGTCTATTTAGAATTTTATTTTTTTGAGCAGAAAGTTTTGCTGCAACACAAGAATACACAATCTTTAGTCCTTACAATTTCTTCAACCATATTTCAATTTAGTTAAAAAAATCATTTACACTCACTTTCAACCTCTTGGCAATGACATTTGTTTTATCACTATCTAATTATCATATTTCAATTAATTCACAGGCCAAATTTCTTCGAGAAAGTTCAAACTACATGATGGCAATATTAATTACAAATGTCATTGCAAACATTCTTGTTGGCATGTCTCTTGTTGACCCTTCTTTTGCAAGCAATATCTATACACTTGATTCAACAACCTCAAACTGCAAATGTCAAATACCGACTAAAACTCTTAGATGGTGTGCACACACATCCTGCATTGCTTCTTGACGAGTTGAACACCCTAGTTTTGGAAGAAGCTTTAGTGAAAGGTTCCATTCTCTCTCTAAGAGAATATTCTTGCAAGATGTTCGACAAGTACACGTATGTCTATATCTCCCCGATAATGTTTTTTTTGCTCTTGTTTTTCCATATACAACTCTTTACTAAATTATACATCTATTTTTATTGCAGGGCTATCTTAATTGATAGCTTGGAAATTGTTTCAAACAATGCAAAAATCATTGGAACTCCAACACCTCTCCTCCAAGCTACTACATACCTTCCACCCATCAGCTTTGAAGACCCATTGTGATCTTCTTCTACAAAATGTTCAATGCCAAACATGAACCCTTTCCAAATACTTTTCATTAAAACATTGGCCCCATACCACAAACAATGTTCCATTGAGGGTCGAGCATTGTCTAAAACCCCAATTCATGAATATAAAAATGGTGGACATGAAGGGAAAGTTTTTGGGTTTGATTTTGTAGACAAGTTAGGTTGTCAGATATATTTGACCCGTTTTAATGAACTTGTTGATATTTTCTACCATGTTATTCACTCTGATAGTCTTTATGTGATATCCAATGGTTGAATAAAAGTGGCGAACACAAAATACAGTAGCTCCACAAACCCTTTTGAAATAATCCTTCATAGCTCATCAACAATAACTCCTTCCACATGCATAGAGTCTACCATACCCAAGCATAGCTTCCACATTAAGAACATAGAGTCACTTGAGTCATTTCCTATTAACTCTCTTGTAGATGTCATTGGAATAGTTTTGACCATCTCCCCTACATCAACTATACGTAAAAGAGATGGCACAGAGACAATAAAATGTACAGCTACAATCATAGACATGTCAAATTGTGCCATAGATGTTACACTTTGGGGCCATCATTGTCATTTTCAAGGAAAAAAAATCCTTGATATGTATGTAGAACTGAATCCTCTTGTTGTTTTGTTCATGTCTACACGTATTATATCTTGGAATGGTAAATCACTTGACACTATCTTTTCAACTACAATTCTAATCAATCCAAATATGTTGGAAACCTCAACATTGCAAGCATGGTATGCCAGTAAAGAGATTGACCAACCTTACATTCCCTTGTCACAAAACCAACCCCCACGGCCCAAATTTGAAAATCCAATAGATATTTCATCTATTACCAATGAATGTTTTTCCGACCAAAAAAAGTTTGTGTAAAGGCCACTATCACAAAACTCCACTTGGACAAATTTTACTACCTTTCTTGTCCACGGGTGGTGGACAAAAAAAAAAAGTAAGAAAAAAGTTGTTGAGAGCTCACCAAACACATTTCAATGCTCAAAGTGTTCTACTTTTATCTCAGAATGTGATTTCAGCTACATGCTTAAAATGGACTTGCAAGATGCAATAGGGGAACTTCTTAAAGTAACTGCATTCAAAGGACCATCAAATGCCTTGTTGGGTGTTGGGGCAGAAGATTTTCAACTTCTACTAGCAGAACCTAATGCTGCAAAACCCATTTTGGACAATGTTGTTGATTGCCAATTTCTCTTTGATATCAACATCAAAATGGTTCCATTTGCTGGCCAAGAAACATAGAGCATTATTATTACGGCCATTAAGCCTACTTAAAAGTTACACTTGTCACTTCCTCTCAAAGGTCATATCCATTTTGCATATCTTTTTCGATAATATGTATTTCATTTCTCCATCAATGTAAATATATTTTCCCTCAAACATATAGCAATATATCTTGTATTATTTTTCTATATTTAAAGATGTAAATAAACATCTTTTTATACACTCAATATGTATAATACTTAGACATGTTATTTCAAATTATTCTTTTACATTTATATAAATTGACATTGCAAATATTTTTTTTGAAATGAAACACATATACGAACATATGCTATGTTAATTTGATATATATGTTTGTTTGTTTTTTATTCTCATAATTTATCTCATAAGTACCTTTATGAATGGTTTCACATGTCCTTTTAAATTATGTTTTTTTAAAGGTTACTCTTGTTAATTAAAATTATTCTTTTAGATTTATTAAAATTGACATTGCAAAATAATTTTTTTTTAAATGAGATTAGTATGTGTCAAGATATTTGACATCCAATAAACATGTATATGAACATATGCTATGTTAATTTGATAGAAATATTTTTTTGTTTTTTCTCCTCACAATTTATGTCATAAGTATCTTTATGAATGGTTTTACACGTTATTTCAAATTATGTTTGTAGTTCTTTTTCTATGTCTATATTAGTCAATTACTCTTGCAAATAGATAAATGTCTTCATTTTGTATTATATTGATATTGTTATATATTTATATTTGAAAAAAACTTTATCCACAGATAGACCACATTCCTTTGGTAGTCAACAGACCATGCCATGGACATACAGATTGATACAGTGCAAGAGAAACGTACTCATCGAAATGAAATTCAACGTGCAAGATGACATGCAAGGAAAATTATTATTAACAAAAGAAGATGAGAGACCCAACACAATCTTGTTGAGAAAGCCTCTACATCCATATTTTCTTCTTCCCAATATCCAACACATCTACAAACACATGTGCCTCAAATTGAACATACAAGTCAACCTATCCCAATAGGTCATATGCATACACCCCCAGTTTTCTCTCAAAATTATTGCAATGCTAGAAACAAATTTCGTTCAAAGTTGGACAAACTTTCAAAGTTTTCAACATGTCTAGTTTTCATGGAAAGATATCTAGGAATTAAAACTAGACAACAAAATGGAATTAATATTAGTAGGGATGTAAACTTTGATGAGAATAATGATGTTAGTTCTCCTCCTACATCTTCACCTACTGAAGATAGTGCTCCCATATTTAACATGGATGGTAAAATTGATGGGAATGTTGATAGTCAATCACAACCCACCAATGTCACAAAACCATTGCCAAAATGGTATACTAGTACCATTTCAGATTTAAAGCTAGATGGAGTTCCAGACACTTCTTCTTTAGGTCCAAGGACTCCCAACATGACTCGCAATGAGGTAAAATTTGCACTAATGACTTTAGTTGTTGAGAATTTTGAGCCATCTACTGTTCAGGAGGCACTTGAATGAAAGCCTTGGAAGGAGGCTATGGATGCAAAGTATCAATCTTTGATGAAAAACAACACTTGGGAGCTTGTTGATCTACCACCTGGTAAGAAAGCAATTGGTTGTAAATGGATTTTTAAAACTAAGTATAAATTAGATGGTAGTATAGATAAACATAAGGCTAGACTTGTAGCCAAGGGCTATGTCTAGAAAGAAGGTATAGACTACGAGGAAACATTTGCTCCCACTACAAAGATAAAAACTATTAGAATGATTTTTTCTTTAGCTGCCCAATTTGGATGGAAATTGTACCAAATGGATGTAAAAAGTGCCTTTCTTAATGGAGACTTTAAAGAAGAGGTCTACATGACCCAACCAGAGGGATATGTTGCACCTAGTAAAGAAGAAAAGGTGTGCAGGGTAATCAAGTCCATATATGGTCTCAAATAGGCTCCTAGAGCCTGGTATATCAAAATTGATGAGCATTTGCTAAAACATGGTTTCACTAGGCATCCATATGATCTAAATCTCTACCTCAAGGATCAAGGGGGGGATATTGTGATAATTAATGTATATGTTGATGACTTAGTTATCATAGGAAGCTCAGAGGAAATGGTTGATTCAACCAAGAATGATCTCAAGAAGGCTTTTGATATGATAGATCTCGGGCTACTGCATTATTGCCTTGGCCTAGAGGTATGACAAACACATCACCATATCTTTGTCGCATAGAGAAAATATGCCAAGACCCTACTTGAGAAATTTAGAATGATGGATTCCAAACCCATGTCTACACCTATGGATTCAGGTTTGCAACTATCCACTTCTGATCAATCTCCTTAGGTGACTGCAACTCTTTATCATCAAACGATTGGAGGTTTGATTTACCTGACATATACTAGACCAAATATTAGTTTTGTTGTTAATTATCTATCATGATTCATGCAAGAACAAAAGACCTCTCATTGGCTAGCAGTAAAAAGGGTCTTGAGGTACATACATGGTACAATGGATCATGGTCTGGAATATAAAAGGAGTGATCAATTCTTCTTGACATGGTACACAGATGCTAAATATGCAAGTTCAGTTGATGATAGGAAATCAACATCTGGATTTGTTTTCTTCCTCGGTTCAGGACCTATTTCTTGGGGAAGTAAGAAGCAACCCACAGTTGTCCGTTCTTCAATAGAAGTAGAGTATTGTGCAGCAAGTGCAATAGTTTGTGAAGCAGTTTGGTTATGTCGCATACTGAAAGGATTGGGGGTACCTCAAAATCAACCTACCATTCTCTATTGTGACAATCAAAGTGTTCTCAAGCTTGTTCATAATCCAGTATTTCATGAACAAACCAAGCATATTGAAGTCGATTGTCACTTCATACAAGAACATGTTCAACAGAACAACATTCAACTCCAATTCTGTTCTACATAGGAACAACGTGTTGATATCTTCACCAAGCCTCTTGCACATGTGAAGTTTGAAACATTTCAGGGTTCTCTTATCAGTACTTTAAAGCAATGATGTAATAAGGAGGTATTGTTGGCATATTCCATCATTCTTTGTACATAGATAGGTTGATTGTTGGTTTGTTATTATTTGTTATTGTTTGTTTGGGTTACATGTGATAGTTTTCTATTTGTGAACCGTGTGAGTGTTATTCCAAGCACTTTGTTCACTGCCATCTTTTGTATATAAACCCATTTAATAATGAAATTGAATCACCCGATTGTTTTGTAAATACTGACAAGACGCTAGAATTTCCTCAAAGGCAGAATTGGTAATCTCATTTCCTTTTGCCATGGAACTCAATCAAATGTAGAGATAGAAAGGATAGAAGACAAAGAGTGAAGAGATTATAGTAGAAATAATGTGTGGGAGGGCACAAGAGCTCACCACACTAATTTATCTATACGGTTTTAGAAGAAGTGGAAGACAAGAAGAGGTCAAAAAAATTAAATTAGATAGAAATTTCTCTACACGAGGGTAGAAAGGATGGAAGACAGGTGGGCTCAGATTTAACCACATATATTTCTCTACGCTCTTTCCTTTCAAAGATGTGAGTGGGAAGCGGCCCCCACAAATATGAAAAAGACAACATCCCATCATTATGACTAAAGATTCCAATGCAACCCTGGAAAAGCGTAAAGACAATCTTATGCCGAAATAGCAGAATAAGAAGGTATAGACTTCGAGAGGAAATTGCTGAGTTATTTCAGGGAAGAATAATATGGAGCAACATAGAAAACATGTGCGGATTTTGACAGCACTAAAAATATTTGAGAGGAAATTGCTGATACATTTCGAGGAAGAAGAGTATAGAGCAACACAAAACATGTATGCAGATTTTCACGACATTATAAAGATTTGAAAGGAAATTGCTATGACATCTGAAGGAAAAAAGAATATTGAAATTCAACACTTCTTCAAAGAGATTAGCCTTCTAACGAATCACATTGGTAATGTTGTAATCAATGATATAGAAGAACAAAGGAATAAAGTGAATTAAATTAATGATAAGCACTAATTAAATCAGGGGAACAAATATAAAAACTAAGCTTTCTCAATAGTGAGGGACAACATTATCAATAGACAAGATGGACTACTCATTTTTATGGAAGAGGGTCTTATATATGTGCACCCTAATTTTACACTTCTCAAAATCTTATATGGATATTTCAAAATTTTCTCAATTTTATATAGCAGTTTACTTATTAAGTCCCCTACTTAAAAACTTCATATCAAGTTCACATGGTCAAATATGATGCCACATCAACATGCATTTTTGTGGAAGTGTCCAAAATGGTCCTAAATTATGATAAGACCAATAGGTGTGCACTAATTCATGTTTACTTGTGTGTTGATGTGGAATCACATGATTGGTTATTTTTTGGATTTTAGAGGTACCTTTTTGGGGAGAAGCATTGACATGACATTTTTAGGACACAACTATAGGTCTCATTTTTTCCAACTACCATAGCATGCATTGTGCGCAATCACCTATTGCTCGGACCTCTCCCCTACTCTCATGGATCAATTTAAAAAACACAATTGTCTCTGTTATTAAAATAAATTTTATAGATTAAATCAATTCATGAGAGAAAAGAGATATTGCAAGCTCATGGAAAGCATATAAGAGGAAATATTTTTAATTCAACATAATAATCTCTAATTACTTCATTCACAACAGATCCCAAAAAAAATTGTCATTCCCAAGAAAAGAGACAACCTTCCATGGTTTGATTTGTAGTAGTAGACTTCACATTTATTTCAACATAGATTTCTCACAAGTGATGAACACAATTAGGAAAATAATTACAATAGCTTAAATAGATCTTGGCATACTGTAGCATCATAAAATTGCACCCCTTGTAATTTTGATCGCTTTTTAGGCCCTCAACTTGGTGACTGCATCCCCATACTCAATTGGGGCCCCTTTCTGTATCATTCTTCTAAATCTCCTCCTGTCTCAACGCTTATGCCACCTTGTGACCCTATCCAAGCCCCAAGATAGGGTAGGACAGGGGCAAGACGCCCCTGTCCTCCCTCTTTGGGTGGCCCTAAAATGGGTCCATCTAGCCCTTGACCCTAATTTTCTCTTCGGGATTTAATCTCCTCTATGTCGGCCTTCGGTGAGATGAAAATTATCCTCCTAGGCAAGTATAAAAGGGGATTTATTTCTCTCATTTGCATAAGCAAAAATGAGATAAGTGAAAATTGGGAAACAAGTGGAAGGTCTCCATTATCGTCATCAAGCATTCAAGTGTTCAAGTTTTCTTATTCATGTGTCTTCTTCATTCATCCATTGGAGAAATATTACAACATTCATTTGCAAGGATGTGTGTGTGTTAGGGTTTTTTCATGTTACATGCCATTTCATGCAACACTTGTGATTACATTCAAGAAGCAAAGCAACCATCATCAACAAATTGTAGATCTACAAGGTATACGTTTCCATTATTTACATTTAAGCATTTGCAATTACTTTCTTTCAAGGTTGATTCCTCGACCGGGGTTTGACTAAGGCAAACCCCTATCCACAACCCTTGTTCCCTTCTTTTATGTGTGTATGTTGCAGTGTGCGGCTGTAATTGCAGATTTAGGTTTCATTTTTTAGACATGAAAAAACTCTTTTCGACTCGCGGATTTTTCGGAGGACCAGGTGCAACTTCAACTTGGTCCCGACAACTTTTCTCCAAATTTGTAGGGCAAATTTGTATCAGTCTAAATACCTTAAATCCAAAGTTACAACGCGATCCCAAATCAGTAGCTCCTTATTTCACCTATTTTGTCTTCATTTTTTGCATAGTCAACAAATCAACTCTTCTACTTACAAAAGAGGGTAAATTGCATTGCACCCTTGCAAATCACTTAGTATTCAAATCCTTATTCACTCTAGGGTTTGGATCTAGTGAATTCAACCCCTCTTTTGAATGTAAAGTATCTCCCAAGTGAAAATCATCCTAGTGATTTCCTTTCTCACTCCTAGGTGGGGAATTACTATGGTTCAATTTTTCACTTTACACATACAAAGTTGAGTTAAATCAAAGGTAGTTTCATACCTATTATCGAATGTCCTTAGGCTCACCTACTACCCAAAGGAAATTGTGAGAACTTGAGATATATTTTTTGTATGATCAATATAGATTAGGGTAGGTGAGATTGTATCCATACACTAGCAATTTGCATTAAAAAAAAATTGTTGGTGGTTGGAACAAAATTTAAGGGGCTGTTGTATATTGAATCTGTTGTAGAGTTGGGAAAAATATTAATGAAAACCACATAATCTACACGTTGTTTAGGAATATAAGAGTTGTGAAGGTGATGACTTTCTTGAAGAGCATATCACTCCCATTCTCTAACATAATACTTTCAATGATCAACCTTAACATAAGCATGATAAATGTTATCTAGGGAATTTGGCTTCTTGTAATTGAATATTATATAGGTTTTATGAGTACTCTTATTATGGTTTTATATAGGACCTTGGATGTAGAAATAGTATTATCATATACTTAAAAAAAATCTTCAAATGTTGGTTACAGGAGACCACCTTCTAAGAAATTTGAAAATTTTGTAAAAATAATTCAATTTATGAATATAAGTTTTGGGACCTCTCCCCTTTTACAAAACCAAATAAATCACTAAATTAAATCGAAAAGTGGTACTGACAATACAATGTAGACCATTCAAGGTTTATGTTAATTATGTCAAAGAAGTTAACCTCATGATAGTGCAATAGGAAGAAATTAGAAATAATGCACACCAAATTATATCCTCTATCATTGTGTGGTTCATTTATATATAACATCATGTGGTATCTTCTACAACACAACCAAGGGATATCTTAAGGAAGTGGGATACATATTTCTTTATATGCATTTATGCACATATACACATGCATAGAGAGATGTGTCCCTCTAAAGAAATCTCTTAATTGAACTATAAAAGATATCACATGATGTTATTTTCTATCACACTTAACTTCCAATGACTAAATTGGTATATCATTTATGTGGTTCCTAACTTATCATGGACTATGTAAACGTATTGTTTCTTATGCATGTATTAAATTGATCATTTCCCTTTTTAAAATTTGGCAAATTTATTATATTTTGTTGTACAAATAAAAAATAATTATCGAGTGGTGTGGTAATTATTGCTAAAAATATTCCTACAAAGTGTCACTTTTCCTTCTCAATATTCACATATGCATTATATTGCATTGTCACAAACTTCCAAATATTCAGATGTAAAAAATTTATAAGTGAGCAAGAAAAATATCCTTCAAAATGACTGTAAATATCAAAACCTAAGATTATTTGTTACAAATGTTGAAACCTAGGATGAAATTCCCTGCCATTGCTAAAATATATGATTAAATTGTAAATCTATAAATATATTGACACATCTTATTATATGCTTTTTTGGGTAAAAGGTGAAAGGACCGCCAATATATTATATTGATAAAAAGCAATATTTACAATATGAAGAAAACCCCGGAGAGAAATAACCTAATGCACGGGGTGGCAGAAGCAAAACAAAAATACATTTGAGCCCAAAAAGAAAGTGAGCAAGCACCTAGATAAACATGTATACATCTATAATAGAATTGCATAACCAAAAACAGGGCATAGAAGTTGTATAGAACCAAACCAAAAGGATCTTCCAGTCAAATTGATAGAATCTATGTTCGCACCAGACATATCCCTAGACAGAGAGCAAGAGCTACTGCTTGGACTTGAAGTTTCCAGAGGAGGCAGATAATTTATCTGCGGTGTCGTTCAAGATTTGTTTCAGACTTCAATAGACTCGAGCCCGAACAAATGGCAAAGAGAAAATCCTCATAGGCCGAGTTCGACGTCACCAAAATTGACATTGGCATAAAACCACCAACTGGGACTCACAATTGCACAAACAGAATAATTCCAAAAAATATTCCAACTCTAATAGAGAGAAAAGGAATGGCTTAACATACAAATTTTCCACTCTTAGAAACTATAGTGGTGTCTAATAACAAATCCATGCAATTAGAAAGAAAGAATGGATGTCACCTTAGAGAACAAAGCTCGGGGGTTTGCTAGTAACTAATGCTGACAGATTATTTTGAGGATGACCAGCTCAATATATGTGGGATCACTTCATTCCCAAAAGCACTTTGAGAGAGAGATATGCCATTGACACCCCATTTTGTTGACTCTAGAACAAGGACACCAAACCTTGTCAAGGATCTGGTGAAGCTTTATTAATACCCAACAATACTAGGACGTTGACCAGAAATGACTATTCAGTGCACTGAGAGAAAAGTAATAAATCAAACACAAACCAAAGGAGTGCAAAACATGGAGGAGGATAAAAAGTTGGGCGCCATCTGGAAGCATCATAGAGAGAGAAAGTCTGGGAAAAGATATCAAACAAAATTAGCAAAATAAAAGCTAGAATTAATAATAATTCACAGCAGTCCTTGGGAGATTATCCAAGTATGATGATATGAGAAGTGTGAAATGTTAAGCGCCTCTCCACACATGCGAGTAGACAGCATCAAAGGCATGAGGCTAAAAAATCCAATTTGGAAATGATACAAAGAAACTCCAATCCAACTCAAATAAACAAGAGGTGCCAAGTGTGTGTTGAGTGCACATAGATGATGAGTGAGAGTCCTCCAATTCACTTCGAATATTTTGAACACACCTATAGCTTGTTAGAAACATAGTTGTTACATCAAAAGATCAACCTATTAATGTCTGATACAACCACGAGGCTTAATGAATCCACAGGAGGCGGTTAAGCCATGCCACGAACCCAAGCGTATCGCTGCACAACACAAGGAGACCAAGGGTGCACACCTTGCAACAATCCCCCGCCCCCCGTGCAAGCTACGGGTTCGAACCCGTGACCCAGGCTGTGATACCACTTGCTAGAAGCACAGTTGTCATTGCACCAAAAGAGTGACCTAATAATGCTCGATACAACCATGAGACTTAATGAATCCACGAGAGAGAGTTAAGCCATGTTGCGAACCCCAGTGTCACGTTGCACAACACAAGAAGACCAATGGGATGCACCTTGCAACACAATTAACTAGGATAAAGCCCTTCTCAAAAACAAAATAGATATCCTAGTACATGGATCGCATAGACAAAGACATAATAATAAAAAAGATGATAAGAGGAGTTCATTCTATTCCCAACATTTTTTCAATTGTGTGTCATCCAAAAAAAATTGTTTTGAGAAAAGTCTCATATAGATATCTTCCTCAATGGCCTTATTACTTAATGCATCTGCAAATCCATAAGCTTGTTTATGTCCCCAAAGTTGTTTCAAAATTAACTTAATGATAGTCCAGTTCCCCAAAGACCTCAAAGGTTTGTGCCCATTTCAAGAGTCCTCTCAAAAGAGAGTCTTTTCATCATTGTGGATTACCCAAGAGATGTGTGGTAATTTAAGGTCATTTCTATAGGAGTCCATAAAGTTCCACATCTTAGAACCTAGATGTAGCTCTCTTAAAGTAAAAATTATTTCTCTATAGATAGGTGATCCAACTATTTTACTCGCAAAATCTTACACCATCTTGTGCTGGGGTTGGTATAGATTCTCCAAATCATTTTAGCTCCAAGAGCCCTATTTGAAACTCCAAATTTCTAATGTGTTTCTAATACCCTTAGGAATTTTGAGTACTGTCATCAAGTAATTAGGAATTTTGAGTTAAGTCATGAGGTAAATAGGAAATGCACTCAAAACTTATTTGATCATGGTCAACTTGCCAACAAAACAAAGTCATTTAAATATCCAAGTGAAAATTCTACTAGAAATGGTGGAAACCACTTATTTCCAAAAGGAATGAAAATATCTACCTCGAAAGAAAGGTACCTTAAGATGCCTGCAAGGAAGAGACTCGGATGAAAAACCTCAAATTTGAATAAGAAATTGTTGAACCAACATAAGGGTATTCATGAAAAAAGATTTTAGATTTCTCTTTGTTCATGGAATGAGCTTAAGCAACTAAGTAATCTATAATTAACTTCTATATAATTAATGGTTCCTTCATGGTAGCTTGAACAAATAAGAGGGTATCGTCTGCAAAAAGGAAGTGGGTTAATGCATTAGGAATTGAAGAGAGTTTCACTCCTTTCCAAAGAGAAGTGGAGTGGGCTACTTTAATTGACCCGCTCAAAGCTTCAACCAACAAGATGAAAAGAAATGGAGACAAGGATCTCCTTGTCTAATTCCCTTGAGATGAAGAGAAATAGCCACAAGACGCACTTCACTAGACCCATGAAGCAGGCTTAGGACTAAAATACAAGATTTAATCCACTTGTACCATTTCTCACAAAATTCAAAACTTGAAGAATTCCCAACAAAAAATACCAATTAACCCTATCACAAGCCTCCATCATATCAAGATTTAAATTTGTTGAGGGAATTTGTTCGATCAAAATTGAGTTTAAAACCTCATGAACGACTATTGCACCATCTAAAGTGTCTCTACCTAGAACAAACCTACCTTGTTCTTTTGAAATGATCAAGGGAATTAGCTAAGGCTTGTTGGGGAGTGTATGCATTATCAACAAAACAAAATAAAACATTTTTTTATAATAGTTTGTTGGAGCTCCAACCCATTCCAATTAAAAAATGGTAGAGCATCTCCATGGATTTCATCACAAGACTCCCAATGTTGCAAAGTAAAGATTGCATCAATGTGGTTGTTGACAGGTTCACTAAATGTGCATATTTTCATGCTATAGCCTTAGAGCATAGGATATCTTTTGATTGATTAGGACTGAATTGACTCCAAGTACTAGTTCTCATCCTCAAACCAATGGATAAACAAAATTTGTCATAAAATAGATAGAAGGCTACTTGAGGAATTATGTTATAAGACAACAAACAACATGGATCAAATGGTTGTACCTTGGCAAGTATTACTATGATATTGCTCACCACATGTCTATAGTTATGACTCCTTTCAAGGTACTCTATGATTATAATGTTGTTTCATTAATTGATTGGATTATTTCAAAAAATAGAGTCCCAAGAGCTAAATTTGACCCAACAAAGTTTGAATGTTGTGAAAGCACTTAAAGAGAACTTGCAATGGTCACAAAACTAACAAAAGTTGTATGTTGATCACCACCGAATTGACAAAGTTTTTAAGGTGGGAGACATGGTAGTTTCAAGCAACCCTATAGGCAATCTTTCCTCAAAGGAAGTGTTGTTGAGAAGTTGAAGCCTCAATTTTATGGGCCTTACAATATCGTAAGGAGAATTGGTGAGGTTGCATATGAGCTAGAAACTACCAAAGAAGTGCAAGATAAACAACAATTTTTTTTTGCATTCTATGTAATGATTTTGGCATTATAAATAGAGAGACACCATTTACAAGCGCACCCATAAAATGAAATGATAAATAATGAAGGGGTTTCGAAGAAAACTAAGAGATATTCAATTGTTTTGTCATTCTCTGTAAGGATTTCGACATTATTAAATTGTAAGAGAGAATTGAAATGAAACTGTAAACCACATACAAAGAAATCATCAATAGACAAAGCATAATGCAGCTATGAAGGAGCTAAACCATCATTGGACAATCAATATGGTTGTTAATATTATTTACAGTGACTATATTGAAAGAAATGCTGGTTTATTGAAAACGATATAATTTCAATTGAAAGATTTGTAGCATTTAACGTTGACTGCAGAGAGAATTTAGTTATTCTGTGTGTACCAACCTGAATGTTGGCCCTTGAATAAGGAATGTGTAGAGGGTATTTCCAGAGCTCAGGAATATGCAATGAATTGGATTGTAATGAAAGTGACACGGAAAATTTTGTCTTATAATATAATTTGAATGTGCAATGCATTCAATTGTGGTAGCTAGCTATATTCAAATTTGAATTTTTGTGGGAAACAGTCGATCATATCATATTAAATATACAGTCCTCCATTGCTTCGAATTGTTCAGTTTTCTTCTATGCTTTGAATGAAATTTGATTTTTATAATTTGATTTTATGCAAATTCTTGGATATTGGGGAGCCTTACACGAGTTGTTGCAAATGTAGGTACCAAATGCAGATCCATTTAATGCATGAAGTTGTGAAGTGATATTTGGAAGAATGTACACTTGAGTATCTAAGAAGTCTAAAGTTGATTGTTTTTATGTCATGTAATGCACCAATAGCTTTGCATATGTAATTGTAATTGGAGTACATGTGTACTTTTTAGCCACTTGCATAAAGTGGCAAATGTAAAGATTAAGTTTTTTAAACAATAAAAATGTTTATTATTTGCACAAGTTGTTTTGTATTAAAATAGGAAATGTACCAATAGTTGTTTATATTTTTTTCCTTTTTGTTGTCAAGTACTAATTCATTTGTGAACATGTATTGGTGTTAAAATAAATATTTATTGGTATTTTTATATTTATGTACTGACAAATTTTTTTTTTATGTTTTTGGGGATCAACATGACGATAAGGTGACGATTATTGGAACAATGTTATCTATTGGTACTCTTCCCCTATTCCATTGCTTTGTTTTAGGGGTCTAATAACAATAATCTAGTAACAAAGAGTATATCCGAGGGAACTTCCACTAGAAATGTCTCATGCCTGAGACTTTTTGGTAGTAAACGGGAAATGGTGTGGTTGCCTAGTATTCGTTATGACAATGAGACTTTTTGGCGATCATCAAGAAATGGTGCGGTTGCCCTGAACATTCATTATGACAGTCACGGGAAGCTGCGTCCGATCAAAGAAAGCAACATTCCGCTATAATCAATTAAATTGCATAAAAGTGGCTTGAACAAGGAGAGATGTTTATTACAATTAAAAAAATAAAATGATGAAAGAAATAAATATAAAAGAATAGACATTAAGAATCGGCCAGTAGTATTATTGTGTTTGTTTGGATGCATATTAAATTTTGTATCTCATATTGCATCCAGATTGTTAACACGATCAAAATTATTAAACACGTTCATCACATTCAACGGTTGAACACACAACTTCTACATTTGTATCCCTAAGTATATCAAATTTTATGGCCTTCAATAGAAACTTCACAACAAAAGAAAGAAGAAAAAAATGAGAGCTTGCAGGAAGATTGTCAAGTACCTAATGCTTACGCTCTAAGCTATCTAACATTTGGACAATATGGCTAGCACAATCCACCCAAGTCTTTTCTCTTCCATGACTTTTCCAATAAGTAAATATATTAAGAAACAATGGACACCATTAGTAAAGACTATATGATAAGTTAGACTTTAGCTTGTATTATACGCATCCAAACTTATTTGAGAATAAACCATCTGCAGAGTAAACAATAAAACGGGGATACAAAAATAATGTAAAACATTAACTTACAATAATAATTGCTAGAAGTACCCTAACAACAAAATTAAACATTTAAAATTATATCAAAATCAAAGTAACAATATTTTTCTGTGCCATAATTTATATATTTGACTGATATAGAATATGCATACCAAAACCTTAAAATCTAAATTCCTCGACCAGCAAAATTGTATATAAATAATTCCACCCAAATTCTAAAAGAGTATATATCTGATATTACTAACCCTAAAATATTATTACTATCACCCAAAATCATATAACATCTGCAATAATCATATAACATCTGCAATATGATGTTATTTTCACAAAAGGAACCATAAAACCAGACAACTTACAACTCAAAACATTACAAACTGTATAAATAAAAGATAAGTTAAACTTTAGTTACTATCATACGCATCCAAACTTATTGGGGAATAAACTATCTATAGGTTAAATCATAAAACGAGGATACAAAAAATATTATAAAATATTAACTTACAATAAGAATTTGTCTCACGCTCTGCCCGGAAAGATTTTTAGGTGCCGCGGAATTTGGATTAGTAACATTCCGTTTGGTTTAGTAACTGATATTCTTGACTTCTTTGCTCGATCAAACGAATTCTTTATCAAACAAAAACACCGTATACTCACAATGTTTTGTTCTGATAGGAATATGGGACAGATACCCAATTTTGCCCATAAATGCTATTTTACTAGGAAAAGCTTGAAGATTTGATGGGCATTATATAAATGTTAATCATACATGGACATTTTGAATTTTAATTTTGATTTAAAAAATATTTTTATAATATAATTTTATTTTTTTTCAATAATTTTTAGTTCTTTTTTTTAATAAAAATATCTTTCTGAAAATTTTAGAAAATATTATAATAGTTTAAAATGTTAGTATTAATTATATTTAAAATTTTGTTATTTTTATATTTAAGAAAAAAATGGCAATTCAAATAGTTTCTTTTTCATTATGAGACACGAATGCTTCTTCTATTATCATCATTGTGCATTACACTTCTTGATAAATTTTTTTTAGAATTTTGTGGTCTAAGATGCATAGTATATGTGAAACTAATGCACTATAGATACATGTATGGATTAACCATTCGCTTCTATTTAGTTACTATTAATAAATACAATTTTTATTTCCTATAATTTTTTACCCTTCTCTAATAATGAATGTGACAAAAACCTCTTCATCTCAAATAGTTCATCTATATCTTACTATCAATCCAACAACATAAAACCTAGAGTATTGAGGGTGTCCAACATCTCACCATACTCTAACAAGCTAGTTAATTTGAGCGTGGGACGGGGTTGTGCAATCGTTGCTTGGTTGAGCACCTTGTGTACATATAATAGATCGTTACCTATTCATAGATCATATCCTTATGCATAAAAAAAACAATAGATGAAGAAAAAAACATTAGTAGTGAATCACATGCCAATAACCAATCACTCCTTGTGCACCTAATCCTCCAATTACTAATTTTAAAAAACCCATAAAAGTAATAATGAAGCTCATCAATAACTTTCACATGTACCAATAATGGGTCACTTTTTAACTTTTTAATCTATAATTGATCCTTTTGTGCATTGCACCAATAATTGATCATTATTGACCCGTTTGTGCACTATAACAATAACTGATCACTTTTTAACTTTTTTGATCCATAATTGACCCTTTTGTGCACCACTACTGGGACATTTATCCACAAGTAGTAACAATTTTGAGTAGACGGTTATTGGAACATCTTTAAATAAAATTCAAGTGATATTTTGAAATGTATATTTTGTAACTTTATCCACAAATATTGGCAATGTTGAATAGACCGTTATTAGAATATCTTTATGCAAATTTCCAAAAATACTAACAATTTTGAGTAATAAAAATAAATAATTTATTTTATTTAAATATTTAATTAATTATAATTTTCATTATATAAAAATAATAGAAAATAATAAAAACTTAAAAATCCTGAATCCTTATATTTCTTATATAATTCTAACTAGCAATTGCACCTTAGTGTGCAATGGGTATGTCGAAAAGGTGTAGAAAGCTAATTATTAAATATTTGGTCTATTTTTTGCATACTAAGAGGGGAAACATTTAGAGAGAGAGAGAGAGAGAGAGAGAGAGAGAGAGAGAGAGAGAGAGAGAGAGAGAGAGAGAGAGAGAGAGAGAGAGAGAGAGAGAGAGAGAGAGAGAGAGAGAGAGAGAGAGAAGGGGGGTAAGGAAATATATATTGGGGATAGAGATAATAAGGGAGATAGAGATAAGGATAAGGGATAAAGAGAAAGGGGAGATGTGGATATATAGGGATGGAAGAGAGATTTATAGACAGGGGTTTAGTGAGGGATATATAAAAAGATAAAGATAGGGGTAAGAAGTGATATATCGAGAGAGATAGAGAGAGAAATATAGGGGTATAGATAATGATATGGAGATAGGGGGAGAGATTAAATAAGAAATATAGAGAGATGGAGATAGAAGGCAAAATATATATAGGGAGATGGATTTCTAGATAGAGGGAAAAATTTCTAGAGATAGAGGCGGGGAGAGAAAGATAGAGGTAGAGATGAAGAGGGAGAGAAATAAATAGAGAGATAGAGAGGGTTAGAGGGAGAGATAACGATAGACACGGGGAGATAGAGAGGATGAGATAAAGAGATCTACAAAGGAAGAGGTAGAGGTAGAGATATAGATAGATATATCTGTGATGAGATAAAGTGATTTAGAGATCAAGATATAGGGAGATATAGAGGGGGAGAGAGGAAAAGAGACAAATAGAGAGACAAAAAAATAGAGTGGGGAGAGGTAGAAGGAGAGGAGATAGAGATAAGGAAAGAAAAATAGGGAGTACTCATGCATATATGTGAGTGAGAGAGATATAGAAATAGAGATAGGGTGGAATAAATAGGGAGTGTGTGTGCAAGAGTGTGTGAGAGAAGCATATTACTCACTTTACTTAATTTAAAAAAAATTAAATTAATGAATATTAACATTTTACTAACTTTACAAACTTTAATAGCATATTACTAAGTTTATAGGAAAATTCCTAGAAAATTAGATTGGACCCACTTCAATTATTTTACTATAGAAATATAAACCATACTTTAATTTATTTCTTTGGCCAAGGAAGTAGATTGCTGGAAAATGTTAAGAAGATAACTTAAAAATGATCATCCTTTTAGAACGAACTTACTCACGTGGAGGCTTCTTTTTATTTAATTTAATTTCTACAATTCCTTTCTTACCTTTTACACTTGTTTATTTGCACTCTTCTTTGTTGTAGAGCATCGATAGTGAATAAAACTACAACCACACATTGACACGACTTTATTCTTAGTAATGTAACTTCATGCATGCTCCGCTGACTGTGAACATAAAATGCCAGGAAAGGAAAAACGACAACGGACGAGAGAGGGGAAAATGGATGAGACATCTACCAGCCAACTACTTTCCAATCGTCTTGCACGTTTGTTGTACGTTGTGAGCCATCGATCTGTAAAATTAACCCATTTTTCTCATATAGGGTACGCCTTTGGTGTAAAAATAAATTATTGTATATATTTGATTTCTTTTTCAACCAATTTAAAATTTATCTATTAAGGAACATTTCTAAAAAAATAATTGAATCAATTTTATCAAAGTCAATACCTTTCCAACCATAATTACGTAAAGGAGATAGCGTAAAGAGAGGGCAATGATGGGTATGCTGAGGATGTGTGGAAGGTCAATGATGGAAAATTTTGGTTTATTTTATGCATAAATTTGTGTAGCATATTATGGTATTTCTACAACAAAGGTCTAAATGGAGGTGTGAAAGCTTCAAATCAACAATACATCCACTTACAAGGACCCAAACATGATTAAAAAAACCTCTAAATTAGGAAGATAATTAATCTCCATTACAAATAGGTTGATGTAATGTTTACAATAGGGAGAAAGGGAGAGATATAGGGGGTGAGAGAGAGAGAGAGAGAGAGAGAGAGAGAGAGAGAGAGAGGAGAGAGAGGAGAGAGAGAGAGAGAGAGAGAGAGAGAAAAGGAAAATATGAGAGATAGACAAACAAAGAGATATAGATACAAAGGTCTAGGAAGAGGTAGAGGGAGAGAGAGAGATATGGATAGACAAGGGGAGATATGGCTACAGATAGAGGGGAAGAGAGGATGATAGATGAAAAGCAGAAGAGGGGGAAAAATAGAGAGGTAATGAGAGGTAAAGGGAGAGATAAAGATAGAGGGAGAGACATAGAGATATAAATGGTTTGATAGAGTGATAAAGATATAAGGAGATATAAAGGGAGGATGAGGGAGATAGAGAGATAGACAAATATAGAGAAGTAGAGATATGCAAATTGACATGCAGAGAGAGAGAGAGAGAGAATGACAAATGGAGATATATAGGAAGAGAAAGAGAGAGAGGTAGATCTATAGAGAGATAAATATGGTATATGCAAGGAGAAAGGGTGGGAGAGATAGAGAGGGAGGAGAGAGAGAGAGGGAGGGATAGAGAGAAAGGGAGAGAGATAAGGTAGATGAGGTAGGGAGAGAAGAGGGGGAGAAAGGGAGAGATAGATAGAGATAGGGAGACAGAGAAAGACATATATTATGATTAAAAAAGATAGAGAAATGACAAAGATGTGTATAGAAAGAGATAAAGTGAGAAAGAACTAAAGAGACATATATATAAAGTAAGAGAGATAGAGTGAATAAGAGAGAGGTATATATAATGAGATATAAATAGAGAGGGGGAGGGAGACATAGGGAGACAAAGATAGAACAAGAACGGTTGTGAGAGAGAGAAGGTCGCATAGATAAGTAATAGAGAGATAGAAATATGGAGAAATAAACGGAGAGTGTCTGTATCTATGAGAGAGAAAGAGATGTGGAGATAGACATATAGAGATGGATATAAAGAGGGATAAATATAGAGAGTGCGTATATGTGTGTGTGTGTGTGTGTGTGTGTGTGTGTGTGTGTGTGTGTGTGAGAGAGAGAGAGAGAGAGAGAGAGAGAGAGAGAGAGAGAGAGAGAGAGAGAGAGAGAGAGAGATGGATCGATAGAGACAGAGATATATATCTATAAATAGGTAGAGAGCGAGGGGGAGGAAGAGAGAGAAATAGAGAGTAAAGATATATAAAAAGATGAAGTGATACATGGAGAGGGAGAAATATGGAGAGAGGTGGATAGAAATGAAAGATAAAAATATAGATATAACCTAGAAATGATAGATGATGAGAGATGGATGGAGAGAGGCCTTGAGGGAGAGTGAGACAATGACAGGGGGGAGACAAAGATATATATATATATATATATATATATATATATATATATATAGAGAGAGAGAGAGAGAGAGAGAGAGAGAGAGATGAATATTGGTAGGGCGAAAGAAGTGTGCAAGCGAGAAAGAGAGATAGACAAGGAGGGAGAGACAGAGAGGATAGAGAAATAGAAAGAGGGGGTAATATGAGTGTGTGTGTGTGTGTGTGTGTGTGTGTGTGTGTGTGTGTGAGAGAGAGAGAGAGAGAGAGAGAGAGAGAGAGAGAGAGAGAGAGAGAGATGTAGGCAGAGGCAACGAGATAGAGATAGGGGAGATAAAGAGAGGAAGATGGAGATATAAATAGATAGAGTGGGGGGGGGGAGAGGGAGATTATACTTATTAAATAAATAAAAATAATTTAAAATATAATTATTCTACAATAATGTGAATTTTAATAAGATAAATAATTATAAATTAAATTAATTTTAATAACTTTTAATGATTATTTATAATTTCATAAAAGATACAAATAATTAAAATAAATTTTAAGCTTAAATATAAATTAGAAATTAAAATAGAATAAACTAAATGCAAAGTAAAAACATATATAAAAAGAAAAATAATAATTTAAAAATCTAATAATTAAAAAATAAACTTATAAAGGTAATTAATAATCAAATTAATTTTTTGATTTATTAAAATAGAAATATTAGTAAAATATGTACCTGAAAAATATAATTAATATATTACAGACAACATTAACATTAATTGAATATAAATTTAATATTAACAAATAAAAAATTATTAGAAACTTGAACATAGAAATGTGTTTTAAATAAAATATTAAAAATAAAAAATAATTATATCAAAACCATTAAAGCTAAAATGAAACTTATTAAAAAGATAAAATTTAATTTATAATTTATTGATTTATTTAATTCAACTTATATATGCATTATTATTATTAAAATTACCTTTTTTTTGATAAAATTTGTATATGTTTTTTCATTGTTCAATTATCCAAAGGAGACATGGATTAGAGAAATAGTTTTATAAAGGTTGTGATGTAAGAGAGAGGAAGTGGGTTAATTAAGAAAGAAGTATATTAAGAGAAATTAATAAATTAAAAAATTAAAATTAAAAGATGTGATAGTTGAAAAGAGGATAAAGTGAGAATTGCTCTACTCACAATATGTTAAAGTTAATACAAAAAAATGAAAGCATAGAGACAAACCAAAACTGATTATTATTGTTATTTTTTCAATCACTCAAGAAGAATTTCAAAATTTAATAAAATAAAATTAATAATGCTATTAAAAAATTAAAATTGCATAAAAACTAATCAACATGCAAATTCAAGAGAGAAAAATTAACCTATAAAGAAAACTAAACAAGAAAAGAAAAGAAAAATGTTAAAATAGAGACTAACATTCAAAAGAAAAGATTAAAACAAAATTTTAAAAAATAAAATAAAATATATATTAACTTTTCAAATAATTAAAAAATAAATCATTTTATTTATTCATTTAATAATAAAATATCTATAAAATATATTTTGACTATATATTTTTGTAAATTTAAAATAAAAATTTAGTATAAAAAATTAATAAATAAAATTGATTTAATTTTATTTATTTCTAATAGTCAACATTGCATCTACTTATGCTTTCTTAATTATTTAAATATGTTATAGTTAATTCGTGCTTTAATTTACATTTATGGACCAATGATTTTGTAAATTTGAATTTTAAACCTGAAAGTCAAGTTTATACACAAAATTTGATCCAAAATTAAAATGGCTAGATGTCCAACTAATCAAAATATCTTTATAGAAAAAGGAAAAACTTAATATAATTAATATTTATAAAATCAATTATTCATATATCGTAATATAATAATTATTAAAATAAATAAAAATAAAAATTTAGACTTGATTTTATCCACCAAGTTGTCCCATTATTTTGAGGGTCTTCGACCCTTGTCAAGGGGAATGCCTAGGTATTTGCAAGGAAGAGTTCCTTCACTAATCTCCAGGACATTGTTGATCACCTTCCCTAGGGAGGGGTCAATGTTAAACATAAAAACTACAGACTTGGCCAGATTCACCTCTTGACCCGAGGCTAGCATATAGGAATTAAGGATACCTTTGAAGGCGCTTGCTTCCCTTACACTTCCCTGCCCAAAAAGCATCGTGTCGTCGACAAATTGCTGGTGGGTAAAGGGAGGGAGACCGCTGGTAATGGGGATTCCATGGATCCCACCTTTCTCTTTAGTCTTAGAGATGGATCTACCTAGGGCTTCAGCCATGATGATGAAGAGGAAGGGGGACATAGGATCTCCTTGCCTGAGCCCTCTTGAGCTGCTGAAGAAGCCTTCCGGGGAACCATTAACCAAGACCGAGAATTTGGGGGTGGATATACATTCAAAGATTAGGTTGATCTAGGATTTGGAAAATCCAAAGGCCTCCAAGCATTTGCATAGGAAGTGCCAATCAACTTTGTCGTAAGCTTTGCTTATGTCTAATTTGACTAGCATACTTGGGGCCCTGTTGAGATGGACCAAATGAATGGCCTCTTGGGCTATAATAACCCCATCATAGATTGATCTATCTGCTACGAAGTTAGTTTGTTCTTCACTAATGATAATGGGGAGAAGATTCTGGAGTCTAGCTGCTAGGGTTTTGGTTAAGAATTTGTACAGAGTGTTGCACAAACCTATTGGTCTGAAGTCATTAAAGCTTTCAGGATTCTCTTTTTTGGGGATGAGAGCTAAGAAGGTATTGTTGATTTCTTTGAGAATCTTACCAAAGTTCCTAATACCTTCTAAGGCGTTCGTGATCTCAGTCCCCATAAAACCCCAACATTTTTGGAAAAAGCTGGAGGGGAAGCCATCCGGGCCCGAGGCCTTGTCGGGATTCATCTTCATAAGGACAGATTTAACCTCCTCCTCAGAGAATTTCTTTGACAGGATTTTGTTGTGGGCATCGTTAATGAGTTTTGGAAGATTTTTGGTAATATTGAGTTGGCCTCTGAGGTTAGAACCTTCAATATTATTTAAGATTTTATCAAAAAACCTTGTTGCCTCTGAGGCTACATCATCTGGTTCAGATAGGATGGAGCCCTAGCAATTCTTAATTTTAGAAATTCGATTGACCCATCCAAGTCTCCCTCGATTTTTATTTCGGTCACCTTCACTCAACCAAGTCTCCCTCGATTTTTATTTCCAAAATATCTCTTCATTTGAGAGTGTCTTCTCATACTCAGAGATTAGAGCCTTTTATTTGAGGAAGAGATGTTCATCCATCCCCTTCTTAAGAACCTCAATGTTAACATTCTTAAGATCATTTTCTATTACGAGTTTTTTATCGAAAATATTTCCAAAATTAGTCCTATTCCATTTTAAGAGATTCCTTTTGATAAGCTTTAACTTGCTTGTGATAATAAACATCTTTGAACCAAAGAAAACAGAGCTTTTCCACCAGTTCTCAATTAAGTTTAAAAAGTTATCATCTTTGAACCACATGTTCTCAAATTTGAAGGGGCATTTTTTAGGGGAGTGGTCAGATGATAAGATTAGTTGGAGTGGAAAATGGTCGGACCCTGCAAAAGGGAGGAGTTCTGCATTCGGGGTAAAGTTAAGCTCCGAGAGCCCTCCATGGATAAAGAACCTGTCTAGTTTCTCAGCAATGTTACAAAAACCAAGCCTTCTGTTGTTTCAGGTGAAGGCATTATCTGTCGTCTGGATTTTCAATAGGGAGTTCCTATTGATCCAATGATTGAAATCTACAACCACTGGAGGAAGTTTGTTGCTACCTCCTCTTTTATCTGCTACCTTAGTGATAGCATTGAAATCTCCCCCAATGATGCATACATCATTTGGGAAACTACTGAGGAAAGACTCCAGTTCCACCCACACCCTAGCCTTATCCCTATTTTGGATGGGACCGTAAACGTTAATCAATTTTAATCTTAGGTTATTTTTATAACTTACTACTTCTCCTCCCATCCAATTTTGCTTAATCTCTAAAGGTGTAGATGGGATGAATCTAGAGTCCCAAATGATGGCTAAGCTCCCTGAGGCCCCTGTTGCAAGGGAGTGCTTTAGCTGTCTAACGCCTAGTTTTTTCTCAAAAAGGGCTATCTCAGAGGAGTTCATTTTGGTTTCTTGGATTAACATTATATCTGGTTTAGAATCAGAGGTGCAACACTTTAAAATGCGCTGTTTGTTAGGGGCATTCAGACCCCTAACATTCCAAGTTAAGATTTTTATGACTATGTGGGGAGGAACTTCCCCTCCTTTGCATTAAAAAGATTAGATATTTTAGACTAACCCTTGGCTTCTCCATCCTTTGATCTTATTTTAGCAAGGGATCTCCTACCTCTTCTCTTACTGTGTTTAGCACAGTCAGGAGAGTCTTTGCTTCTATCAGAGCTGAGAATGCCTAGAAAATTAAGGTTATCATTTTCTAAGTTATTTAATGCTACAAAGAGTTCATCTGTTTCTAAGTCAACTCTAGTTACATCCACTAGATTTTTAACAAGGAGATCCCTTTGTCCTTCCAACTCCTCATCATCATAGATTTCATCACCCAATAGGTCCATGAGGTCGTTTACTACTTTTTCCCCTACAAAATTGGCAATGATATTAACTTCCCTAGCCACTCGATCATTCTCAGACTCTACAATTGGATCAGAAACAACCTTCAGAGAAGGAGGGAAAACCTCTACCTCCTTAAGGCCCTCCACACTTGAGATTAGAGAGATTGGATGATCCTGCAAGGATGCCAATCCTGGATCCAGGGAAAGCCTATCCAGCTCTGTTGATTGCATAGAGGCAATTAGTTCCAGTAAAGGGGGAGACCCCAAGGGACTCAGCCTCTTTGGTGGAATGAGAGAGCTAGATGATAACATATTTGTCAGGCTAAGCTACTCTTTCTGGGGGATAACCTCATTGATTTCACCATCTTCCAGATCTCTATCCCCCAGAAGAGAGTCAACTATAGGTGAATTTATATTTGGTAGTGAAGGAAGAGGGGAGCGAGAGGGCTTAATAGGGGAGCTATGAGGATATAGGTTTGAGGTAAGATGATTAGGGTTAATATCAATCTTATAGCCCTCTAGGTAAAACCCCCTCCCTCCACGAATCTGAATGGAGCGCCATTGGACTTGAGCAATGATACAGGGAAAGGTTTCTCAGAGGGGATCTTCCTTGGCATAGAATCTTCGAAAGGGCCATTATAAAAGGGTAATTCTAGGGTTAAACAAGATTTATCACATTTCAGAGTTATAGGCTCTAAAGATTTAATGTTAATATTCATATTAACGATTAAGAGCTGGTTAAAGAAGCTTAGGGCTGATTTTTTTACTTCTACAAATTTACCTATTTTGTTGCCTATTATTCTTAAAAAGTCATTATTGCGCAATTCTACAGGGAATTTATCAAGTGAAATTGCTCTATTAACCATACAGGAATTGAATTGAGATGGGAGAAAGAGAGGTTTCCATTCCCAGCAATCAAACCCTAGACCTTTAAATTTTAATATATCCTCATTAAGAAATGAATTTCTGAGATTTTGATTACCACATTCAATAGCTAAGAAATTATCAGGAAGGATGTCAATTTTTACCTGGTTATTGAAGGAAATGACACCCAGTTAGCAATTTGTTCTGACGGGATCCCCCAGCCTTTCCACCGAGCAAAGATCATTCTGTCGCTGCAGTGCATTTGATACCTAGTTGGGTATAATTATCAATTTCAATGACTAACCTGTTAGGAGTAGCTAGGGAATTTGAAGGTGGATCCGACATAGGGTTCTTGTGACGACCAGAGGTTTCCTTATCCTCTGATAATTTGCCTAGGAATTTTCGTGGAGGAATGAAGCGAGTAGAGGAACTCTTTGGCTGGATAGGTTTTACAAAACCCTCCTCTCGACAGTGATTGGAAATCCTTTTGAGACTGTTTGGTTGCACTAATGCCCTTTTGCGGCTAACCACATGCCAATCCTGATCCCAACCCTTGTAAAGAGGAGGGGGAGCCCTAGCTGCATTAACCAGAGAGTATTTTGTTTTTGCAAAGAAGGCCTCTTGATTGCAAGTCCGTGAAATGACCCTACCAAGATCCTTAGTCCCGGAGTTGTTAGCCAAAATAGCGAATCGATTAGCAAGACCTCTATAATTTCCCCATAGCGGATAAGAGCACACAAAAGTGGATGTCGACGCATTGCATCTTTTTTTCGCACGCAGAGACTGTTGGCAATTTTGATGATTGATGTTTTGATTGTCATTGATGGACACACACTTGCTTTGAGATCACTTTTTGTATGTACGAGTTAAAGCTCAATTGATATTTGTTCGGTATTTGTTCCAACTGGTATGATGTATTATAGTCTTTAGACTATCGGTGTTTTGCAGAAAGTGTTTACCGGTCTCAAGTAGTATGGAGACCCAAACCGGTATGAAGACCCCAAGTGGTTCAAGGATCTCAAGCGGTACGAAGGAACGAAGTGGCACAACACATAATTCCCAGTCTTCATTTTTGTCAAACTGACAACTGGTATTTTTTTTGAACTGGTAATACTCTGTGATGAGTTACCAACCGACATTTTGTGATGAGTTACCATCCACCGATTGTTTGGTAGTGCATTTGTTTCGTGTTACCAAATATGTCAAGATGCATTGAACCTAGGAAATTGTATTGTAATCCTATTGGACCGACATGAAATCAGATTCCTTTATAAGGACATCATGTCTAGGGTTTTAGGTTGTTGAAAGGGTTTAAGGTGGTTGATGAGTTTTTGTAAGTGCGATCATAGAAGAGAAGTTGAGGTCTATGAGAGAAGGCAGAGTGTGAATGTGTTGAAGACTGAAGTAATGCTGGAATGCATTAAGAACGAGCTATCAAGGATCTAACCAAGCAATCTGTGCTATTTGCTAGATCACTCACTTGTTGATTACTCACATCTTCGACAAGTTTGAAGCCCTTAACCGGGTAGGCCCAAAAAGCCTTTTGTAAATCCTCTAACAAGGTGGTTCACATATGTGGATCTGAAATCCTCTAGCAAGGTAGTCTTTAATCAGACTTATCTCCTAATAGAGATTGAGATTCCTAACAGGATCTGTTCTGGTAAAGAACATTGTATGACCTTAACTGGTCTGGTTCCTATTCTGCAGATAGTTACTTGTGAGTTTCATCTCACCGTGGTTTTTCCCATTTGGGTTTCCACGTCAAATATCTTGTGTTATGGTGTTATTGCTCCTATGGGTGAATGCCTTATTTGCTATTTAGTTTGCGTGTGTTAACTGATTGTTTGTTAAATTATTTTACCGGTTTACTATTAGACTATTAAAGTGTTTAAGTACAGTATTTTTTGGTATACTAATTCACCCCCCCCTCTTAGTATTCATCAATTGGTATTAGAGCCAACCTTTCTATAAGTCTAACCACTTAGAAAGAGATATGGGGGAATACAATGTGAGGGAACTTACTCATCTGCTCACTCAGTCTGAGCAAGCCTATGATGAACTTATGGTCAAATATAAGGCCTCTCAGGCAAAAAGGAGAGAACATGCTAAAAAACTGATGGAGCTAACTGAAAATAGTTCCTCTGATGAAGCGGAAATGGAAGCCCTAATTCAAGAAGTAGAAAAGCTGAATGAATCAAATTCCAACCTAAGAAAGGAGTTGGAAGGACTGACTATCTGAATGTGTCAAGAGCTTGAGAACCGGAGGAAAGTTGAAGATCTTGTAAAAGACAGAGATCATGAGATCTCCAAGTTAAAACAAGAAATCAGTGCCCTAACCGCTCAACTCCATGCGAGCAAAGTGGAAAAGGAAGACATGCAAGGAGAACTAAATGTAGCCATCTCCGAGAATGCAAACTTGATGGAATCAAATGCTACTATTTCCAAAGAACTCTCTGAGTCAAAGGAAATACTTGCTAAGTTCAACAAGAGTATTGTTAAGCTAGAGCAAAAGCTTGAATCGGCCAAACCTGTCAAGAATACTGATGGACTTGGTTACTCCGGTCATGAGGAAGGTGAGACCTCTGGTGCAAATGCTGAAGCATCGAAGAAGCAACCGACATTCAAAGGTAAAGGTAAGCAAAAGTTCAAACCTGTTTGCTTTAACTGTCTTAAAGAAAGACATACTGCTAATGTGTGTAGGAGCAAAGCCTACAATAATTTTCCTTACTTCATGAACAATGTACCTAGATCCAATAAGTTCAATGGTAATTGTTATGCATGGAACAAGTTTGGGCATAGAGCATCTGAATGCAGGTCTATTATGAACAACACTAGAATATATCCTCAGAGGACTCAAGGAGTTGGTTTGGAACCTTTTGTGAACCGGAATCCCAACCGATTTAATACCTACAATCATCATAGCGGTGGCTATCAAGCAGCAACTGGATGGAGAGAAAACTGTTGGATTTGTCATGGTCATGGTCACACTGTTACAACATGCAGAAGGAAGAATGGAAACATGAATAATGGACCTTGGAGAGCACCTGGAATGGTTTGCTATCATTGCAACAAACCAGGTCATACAGCAAGGTTCTGCAGGATGAGAAAGAACATATCGAATGATATACCAGTCACTCCAGAAGGAAAGATTGATGTTGAAACTGTTCAAGCAGGCATGAAGAAAACTTGGAAGAAGAAGCCAGAAGAAGTAATTCAAGAAGAACCGGTTTTTGCACCTAGTGTGGAAATTTTGGAATCGACAAACTAAGCTACAAAAAGCTTAGGGGGAGAAAACGGTGAAATGTTTCAAACCCCCGGTTTACATCGGTAAAAGACCTTAACTGGTATGTGATACCTATCAGTCGGCAGAAGACCGGAAATGGTAAAAGGCAAATTAGTGTTTACGCCCTAATAGTGGAGCATTTATTATGGTAGGTGGATAACCTGTTTAAAAGGAATTTTCAAATCATTTCTCACTTATCATTTTTCAAACAAAGAAGTTTTCAAGCGCAAAGCGAAGAAAAGAGATTTGCATTGCGATTCAAAGAATTTATCAAAAACCTAACAAAGAATCTGAAGCAAACATCTGTTGGAGAAGTGTAGAACACAAAGCGGTATTTCTGCAACCAAAGGAGTGTGTGGCGAAGTTCAAGTTGCGAAACCCTAAATCTCAATTTACGAAGGTATTTTTCAAAATTATCTATTTATCATGGCTTCCGCATCACATGCTAGTTCTGGTGCACCTGTCGAGTCAGTAGATTTTATTCAGAGGAAGGCAAAATACAATCCCCTATCACAAATACCCGCTGGTGTTATAGTGGAAGAAGGAATTTCCAATTACATAAATTATAAAATTCAAGACCTAGGATCTCTTGTGATCCATTCCCAGTTGAGTTTGTTTTGAGGGAAGGATAAGAAGATTAAACCAGAATTTAGCATTCTGAAAAAGAAGAAACTTCACAACGCAGTCTATTTTCTTGAGGAATTTTCAGATGATCACATTCGTATCATTCTGAGTAGAGTGCATAGTGATAAAATGTACTTAGAGCGGACACATGACATCACACTGGAAGCGATTCATGCCATCACTGGTTTCTATAACATAGGGGAAGTGCCAGCCCTAAGGAAGGTCAGCAAGACTGAAATGTCCAAGCTCACCGGTTCAGTGAGCGACTCACGTGGAATGACCGTCAACTCAATCAAGGACGATCTGGTCAAGTATGTTGCATGGTGATAGGTTACCAGATGTTCTTTGCTAGCAGAATTAATTTTGTCTCTGCTATAGCGGTAAATGTTGCTTATAGGATGATCAAGGAAGATGCATCGTTTGATCTGTGCACTTGTATGCAAAGACAACTTCTGTTGAATCTTAACTCAATCAAACAGGACAATGCACTGAGATTTAAGTTCAGACAACTACTGGTTGGATTGTTCTTTTACTTCCAAGGGTACTTTCCAAGAGTATGTGATATTCAATGGTCAACTGACCAACCGGTGACTAAGCAAATCAAGGAAAGTCTACAAGCGGTTGGAACTGGCTATCCGGAAGTACTGAACAAATACTTTGATGAATTCAGATGCAAAATGAACCAAAGGGTAAGAATATCTGGTGATATAGTCAAAAAGTATGAGGAAGACATCTGCTTCACCATCAAAGTGGATGAATGCATAATGGAGGCCGTTGAGCCCAGATAGGAAGAAGTGGAGCCTATGGGCTATGAGGTAATGTATGATATGCTGGACGGGTATGCTTCTACCATAATCGCCTCACCCCTTGATCCAAAGGCAAAGAGAACTGGCACCTATTTGGAAAGGGTTACACTAGTTGTAGAACCCTCAGTAAAGAAAGGAAAGGTAGTGCCTTTAGCATTGGCACCGATTACTCCTGCAAATCTCAAAGTGACCAAGCGGTCACCAGTAAAGAAGAAACCGAAAGCGGCACTTGCCAAAGTCTTTGAGAGGAAGTGGAAGACAAAAAGAAATACACCGGACTTAGAAGAAACTATGTCAGAAGAACAGCCTAAGAAGACTAGGCAAACGAGGAAAAAGACAAAGAATGAACCGGCAACATCTGCACTGGTAAATATTGATATTTCTTCTTACAAACCTTTGACACATTGTCAAAGAACTATAAAGAATATTAGGAGAAAATTGCTCAATGATTTAATTGATTATTTTGATGACTTCAATGATGATGAAAAGGAAGAAGTTGAACAGGAAATCATTAAGTATTTGTGTGTTAATGACCTGTTGCCTTCAAAAATTAGATCTGAGACATCGAATTCTTTGTATAATTCTTTAGACAACAAATGGCACATTGCCATAGAGAAGGAACAGGAAATAAGGGAGAAAGTATTTGCCCAATACTCTCCTAACCTATCCAATTCTGAGCTATTTGAAGTCATTAACCAAAACAAAGGACTCTTCTTCACTAGAAGGAGAAGACTCTGGTTATTAGAATGGAGAATTGATGATGTTGAAAAAGACACTCATCTTCATATGACGACTGCTGTACATACTCATGAAGTGCTTCAAGCCAACAAGAATGTTGAGCAAGAACCAGAAATAACAAAACCGGATGAAGTATATGATAGTGAAGGGGAATCGGTCACTGAACAAATGGAACCCATTGACGCTAATGCCTTAGATGGTGAAAAAGTTACTCAGGGTACACAATCAAAAGGAACAAGATAGGAGAAGCAGGCAGAAGAAGAAAAGAAGCAACAGGAAGCAGAAAAGAAGAAACAGGCAGATGAGGAGGAAAAGAGAAAAGAGGAGGAAAAGAGGAAAGAGGAAGAGGATAAGAGAAAAGAAGAGGAGAAGAAGAGAAGAGAAGAGGAAAATAAGAAACAAGAGGAAGAGAAGAAGAAGAAGGAAGAGGAAAAGAAAGAAGAGGAGAAGTGGAAAGAGGAAGAGAAGAAACAGGAAGAGGAGAAGAGGAAGAAGGAAGAGGAGAAGAAGAAGGATGAAGAAGAGAAGAAGTGAAAAGATGAAGAGAAGAGACAAGAAGAAGAGAAAAGAAAGAAAGAAGAAGAGGAGCAGAGGAAGGCTCAAGAAGATAAGAAAAAAGCCAAGGACAAGGAAGCAACGGCAAAGAGCACATAGGTAGAGACCCTAATGGCAATCGGTAGTCAGGCTAAACCAACTGACATTTCTAGTCCCATTGACCTCCAATCTGCAAATGAAATGGAGTTGCTCCAAAGCATTAAGGTTGCTCAAGAATGCTTGGAAGTGATAAGGAGGAAAAAGGAGCAAGATGTGATCCAAGATGCGGTGGACATTCTTACCGGTTTGATACCCGGTATGAACCTTCCCAGTACCGATTCCTCACTTGCACAATTGAAGCTCCTATGCACAGTTGTAGAAGACCAGGTGCAAAGCCTGGAAGAGGTTGCAGAAGCAAATGCCAAGAAGGAACATCAAAAGGCTCTGGACACTACCTTGGTGAGAAAGTTAACAGAGCTCCGGTCTGATCTTCAGAAGGCACAAAAGGACATTAGAGATGCAATGGATGAGGGCAATCTACTACTCAGCAAGATTTGTCAACCTCATTTATTTTGTGATGATGTGCTCACTCAGAAGGACAAACTGCAAACTGATATGCAATCATTTATTAGCACCTTCAAGATTCCATATGACTCCTTCTCCACATATGGACAAACTGCTCACCAGTTTCAACTTCAGTCTGCAAGACTAGAGGCAGAGATAAGAAACCGGACACATAATTTGTAGGAAATTCAAGTGGTCCTACTATCAAGACTGCAAATTCTCCAGAAATGCTACCTCAATATAGATGCCCTAACGGTTACTCAAGAGATGAGTACCATGGATGCCATGGAGGAGCAGGTTTATCAGATGCAAACGGAGCATGAAGTTGCCACCTCATTGCTTGAATCATGGTCTCTATCCATGAAGACATTTATGCAGGACTTTAAATAAGTTTTTGACAAGTTTCACTCTTTATTGTCATAAACTCTTTAAATCGGTTTTTAATGCTAATGGAACAGGGGTTATTCAGCTGTATTTTGTCATTGTTGGCAAAGGGGGAGAAGTATTCTGGTATTTAAAATTTTGATGCATGCTATGTATACTTTCCTGTTATTTCTGTTAAAGAGTTGTATACATTGTATTTTCTGCAAAAGGGATAGTGTATATTCTTAGGGGGAGTAATTTTGATTATGGCATATTTTTGTTGTAAAACACTTAGATGTCAAAATTTTCCTAAGTGTTGCCATCAATGCCAAAGGGGAAGATTGTTGGCATTTTTGATGATTGATGTTGTGATTGTCATTGATGGACACACACTTGCTTTGAGATCACTTTTTGTATATATGAGTTAAAGCTCAACCGGTATTTGTTCGATATTTGTTCCAACCGGTATGATGTATTATAGTCTTTAGACTATCGGTGTTTTGCAGAAAGTGTTTACCGGTCTCAAGCGGTATGGAGACCCAAACCGGTATGGAGACCCAAACCGGTATGAAGACCCCAAGCGGTTCGAGGATCTCAAGCGGTACAAAGGAACAAAACAGCACAACACATAATTCCCAGTCTTCATTTTTGTCAAATCGACAATCAGTATTTTGTTTGAACCGGTAATACTCTGTGATGAGTTACCAATCAGAATTTTGTGATGAGTTACCATCCACCGATTGTTTGGCGGTGTCGACACTTTGGCGGTGCATTTGTGTCATGTTACCAAATATGTCCAGATGCATTGAACCTAGGAAATTGTATTCTAATCCTATTGGACCAACATGAAATCAGATTCCTTTATAAGGACATCATGTCTAGGGTTTTAGGTTGTTGAAAGGGTTTAAGGTGGTTGATGAGTTTTTGTAAGTGCGATCATAGAAGAGAAGTTGAGGTCTGTGAGAGAAGGCAGAGTGTGAATGTGTTGAAGACTGAAGTAATGCTGGAATGCATTAAGAACGAGCTATCAAGGATCTAACCAAGCAATCTATGCTATTTGCTAGATCACTCACATCTTCGACAAGTCTGAAGCCCTTAACCGGGTAGGCCCAAAAAGCCTTTTGTAAATCCTCTAACAAGGTGGTTCACATATGTGGATCTGAAATCCTCTAGCAAGGTAGTCTTTAATCGGACTTATCTCCTAATAGAGATTGAGATTCCTAACAGGATCTATTCTGGTAAAGAACATTGTATGACCTTAACTGGTCTGGTTCCTATTCTGCAGATAGTTACTTGTGAGTTTCATCTCACCGTGGTTTTTCCCATTTGGGTTTCCACGTCAAATATCTTGTGTTATGGTGTTATTGCTCCTATGGGTGAATGCCTTATTTTCTATTTGGTTTGCGTGTGTGTTAACCTCTTTGTTTGTTAAATTGTTTTACCAGTTTACTGTTAGACTGTTAAAGTGCACCCGTTTTGAAATTTATTCACTTCAAGAAACATGTGCCCGTTTTTAGAAATGGCTACACGTTTTTAGAAACGGGTACCCATTTTTAGAAACGTGTGCCCATTTCTAAAAATCGTGCACCCGTTTCTCTACGGTGGTCCGATCCTAAACGGGCACCCATTTTATTTTTATGGGTCTGAGCTCTGAAGCTAAACGGGTGTCCGTTTCTTAAAAAACAGTCACTCGTTTCTAGCGGCAAACTTTTTTGCTCGCAGACTTCCACGGAATTGGGACCCAACTTCTTGCACCCACCCATATATATATATATATATATATATATATAGGACCACTAATATATTATATTGATAAAAAGCAATATTTACAATATGAAGAACAACCTGAAGAGAAATAACCTAATTCATGGGGTGGCAGAAGCAAAACAAAAATACATTTGAGCCCAAAAAGAAAGTGAGCAAGCACCTAGATAAACATGCATACATCTATAATAGAATTGCATAGCCAAAAATAGGGCATAAAATTTGTATAGAACCAAACCAAAAAGATCTTCAAGTCGAATTGATAGAATCTTATGTCGGCACCACTAGTACTAGCACTAGACATATCCCTAGACAAAGAGCAAGAGCTACCGCTTGGAATTGAAGTTTCCAGAGGTGGCAAAGATGCGATTGGGACCACCAGAAGAGGCATTACATGGCTAAGAAGGAGGTTCATTTCAGAGAATTTACCTACGGTGTCATCCAAGATTTGTTTCAGACTTTAGTAGACTTGGGCCCGAAGAAATGGCAAAGAGAAAATCCTCATAGGTCGAGTTCATTACCAAAATTGACATTGGCATAAAACCACCAACTGGTGACTCACAACTACACAAACAAATGATTCCAAAAAGGTATTCAAGCTCTAACAGAGAGAAAAGGAATGTCTGAACATACAAATTTTTCACTCTTGAAACCATAGCAGTGTCTAATAACAAATCCATGCAATTAGAAAGAAATAATGGATGCCACCTTAGAGAACAAAGCTCGGGGGTTTTCTTGTTGTGGATGTGGATTGCTCTCCTTTGCTCAACAAGATTGATGGATTATTGGATTGCATTTGAATTAGATTTGGATGAAAGGATTTGATAAAGAAGGATTTAGCTTAGATGAGGGATTATTTGGGGCTTTATGAGGACATGATAGAGGGATGATAGAAGAGGATGGGAGGAGAAAGGAGCAGCATAAGATTGCTATAGAAGATGGTCCCTTTGTGAGGAAAAGAGGCTCCAACTTATAGATTGCAGGAGGCCAATGGAGGGCTAAGATTGATTTGATCATGAAGGGCTAGGATTGGTTTGAGGTAGTGGGCATGGATCAAGGATACCTTGAAGGAATAAAAAAAGGAATATAAAATTCCTTGGGACATGAGTGGAGGGATTTAAAATTGGAGAATAGTGGTAAGTGGGATTTATAGGAAGATTTGACTAGGAGAGAAAATGAGTGGGGGAAATTAAAAATTAGAGGAATAGTAGTAAGGGATTTTGAGACATGAGTGGAGGAATATTAAATTCCTTGTGACATGAGTGGGGGAATTTAAAATTGAAGGATATTGTTAAGCATGATTATAAGGGTTTCTAGAAGAATTAATTAGGAAAAGTGGGGATTAGGAAAAAGTGATTTGTAGGAATCACATGACTAGGTTAATTAATTAAAATTAATTAACCAAAAATGATTTAGCATAATTAATGATTTGGTTGACTTTAGAAGAATAGGAAATAATTTATTTATTTGATAAATTACTTATAGTGACAGGATTAATTGAATTAGATTTAATTAATTATAAGAGGAATAAGGATAACACAATTAAATTAATTAATTATGTTGACATGCTTAAATTAATTAAATATCAATTTAATTAATTTTAGGTGTCTACATTTTGCCCCTCTTTGATATAGCATCATGAAGTGATGTTATATCAAAGAAGAATAAAACATAGTGGATGAAAAGGATAAGGACTAGTAGCATGATGCCCCAGTCACGAGATGAGGAAGAATGATGAGGAGGAAGGATGATGAGGAAGTAGTGGTATGCCCCCTCAAGAGGACATGTGAATTCAAAGAACACAGGTGTGCTCTCGAAATGGATTAGAGGACTAGATAAAGAGAGGAGGAGGAAGACAGATGGATAAATTGGAGTCTCTAAATGGATCAAGATGGATGAATGAAATGAAATGAGTGGATAGGGTTTCTTATTGAGCAGATATGGAGAGCAAACATAGGTTTTGATATTGCCATGGATAGTCTACACCACTGATTATAGGAACCAGGATGATAGGAAGATCCAAGGCATGGACTAACTCTCAAACAAATAGGTATCCCTTGCACACAACCATGTAAGCATTGACAAACATTGATACAAGGTTGCAGGTTCATACAAGAGACACCCTCAAACACGCCATACCACAAAAACTATGCCCCATTATACACCAACCAAGACATACCAAGATATAGGATGATCAAGGTAGTCGTGAGTAGGTATAGTCCTAGGACACAAGATAGAAATCAAAGCAAAAAGACCAACCATGCAAACAACATGCACATGGCCAATTGAAATCTCTTGCCAAGAGTAGGATATGGATTTGGATGGACTGTCAAACTAGGGGAGGATGCATTCTTATGGGCAAGTGATGGATTTGGATACAGATTGATGGTCGGCAAAAAACGAGCTGGGTTCGCAGAGCCTGCAGCTGAGAGGATTTATGCTCAAATTTGATTAGCACAAGATGGATGGGTGTTTGGATTAGGTACAAGTCAATGTAATCTCAGGTAGATGGGAAAGCTTAGTTTGATGGGGATTAGGATTGGATAGGATGAGATGGAATAGGGATAAATGATTGAGTAGGATTGGATTGGGGATGGGATTAATGATTGAATTGGAAGAGATGGAGAATAGGATTGGATAAGATATGATTGGATTAAAAATATAATTGGATAAGATGGTGTGGATTGGTGGATATAGGATAGATGGATTGGAACCATTGACAAGGGAGAACCAAGGATTGGTAAGAGAATGGATGGATTAATGAAAAAACATATTGTTTGGATAGATGGATCAAGTGGATGGATATGGATAGGAAATGAAGGAATAAAGGATGGAGGGTAGGATGATGGAGACCCAAGGACTATGCTGCAAAGGAGTGCAATGCCCCACGATAGAGGTAGTGGAATTAAGGATGTAAGGATGTGGATAAAGATGTATGAGTTTGAAGGATAATATGTAATGGATGTGGATGGTAGAGGATTTAAGGCTTGTGTTTTCCAAAGTATGCATGAATATTATTTTGCCTCTAACATGATCAAGACCAAAGATAAGAATGGAGGATTGCATTTGGATATGATGAGGGATATGAGATGGAGGATATGGATAGGATAGTCAATATCAAAGATAGGAAAGGAGGATGAACTTAGATAATATGCAAATAGAAGATAAGGAATGCGGATGGTAGGATTGCATGGATGAAGGTTGTCCCCCAACTGTAGAGTGCAAGAGGGGGGATTACACATGATGCTTGTTTACCAAGTTTTCATCATGGTACTTACCCAAGGTGCCACAAGAAGTGGTTTTCACCATTGGATGAAATGATTTTTCTTCTTTTTTTTTATTTTTTAATTTTTTTTAATTTTTTAAATTTTTTTTCTTTTTTCCTTTTTTCTTTTTTTTTCTTTATTTTTTTTGTTATTTTTTGAATTTTTGGAATGGTCTGGATGGATGAGGATGAGAATTAGTGGATATGGAAGATAGTGGATGTGTGAAAGAGGAAGAGAGGAATCAAACATCTAGTTCCATGGATGGCATCCCTGAGTATTTCTTTGAACTAGAGGTATGCTCATAGATGTTGGTAAAAATAATTGGGGAGATGAAATGGATAGGGGATGGAAGATAAGGATTTGAAAAGGATTGGACTAAGAGAATGGGATTGCGAAAAATGGATGGTGGATAATGGATGTGGTTTTGAAAAATTTGTGGAAGATCAACATTGGCACACACCTTGAAGGGTGGTGGAGTAGTGGAGGGGAGGGTTTTGAATTAGATGGAGGATAAAGTGTGGATTTTGGGACATGAAGACCCAAAATAGAAGAAGGGGATGATGGAGTTGGGATGGTGGATTTTGGGACATAAGAACCTAAAATAGATTTTGAAAATGGAGGAGTGTTAGATGGAAGATTAGAGGACTTATGAATGGATGGAGCTTTTGGATTAGCTATTTTGGATGCCAATTTTGAGTGCTCTACTTCTAGAAGTAGCTTAGGAATCCACATATTTTTTGATTTTTTCTTTTGGGGCCTTTGCAACCTTTTGGATCATATTTTTCTTTTCTTGAGCATGTCTTTTTGATGGGACATGTTGATCTTTTGATTTTTGTGGACTTTTGGATTTATGCTTTTAGATTGGGCATCCAAATTTCTTCCAATACCAATGGGATGGTGCATGAGGATGAAGGGTTCATGAATTTTATGGATGGTGGGATTATGGAAGGAGGGTGTTGGGAGGCATTCAAGGATGCATGCCTATGTTTATCTTGCTTAGGAATCATTTGAGGTGATGGGGTGGTGGATGGAGGGATGTAAGCACCCAAGATGGATGGAAGGAATGGAGGATTGAGCATTGAAACATAGGGGCCCAAAATGGATGTGGAAGATGAGGGATGGTGGGATTTTGATTTGCATGAAGGAATTTTGGATTTAGGATGAATAGAGGATGTACCAACATCTTGAGCATTAGCCCTTATGGTTAAGCCCTCCTCAAGAGTAGTAAACTAAATGACACTTTACAAGTTGAGTGTGTGCGCATTAAAACTCCATCCTTGCTCCTACCCCTTCTACAAATAGCTCAATTTAGACACCCTTTTCAAGTTACATTGTTTGCCCCTTAATAAATTAATAGATTTACAAAGTGGAAGCTGATTTTCTAGAGTTCTACAATGTTCATGGGGATGATAAAGTTGAAAGTGCAATCAAATGATAACAGAAGATCAAATAACATGTGTGTAGTGTTCAAAAAATTATAAAAATAGAATTAAAATTTTATGGAAGTTAATAAGGCCTTTGAAGCTAAAAAAATTGCTAGGTGCACATCTAAATTTGAGGGACTTCTGTAGAAATGTATTCCATCACTACAAGGAGTGAAATTTTACCCCATTTAAAAAAAAAAATTGCGAAAAAGTCCTTCATATGGTCAAGAAAAGGCCTATTGAAGTTGATCAAACAAACTGAAAATGCAATTGGAGTGGTAGCTATTGTTGTTGCTTGTTGGTGATGGCTTGTTGGCTTATGGGTGGTGGACCGATGGTGTCATCGACACAAGTGGTGCTTGGGTGATGTAACAATGGCTATTAAGCAGAGGTGGCAATGGAGTGTGGATGGTGCTTGGGTGATGGAACACTTGACTATTAAGTAGGGGTGACAGTGGAGTGCTCGAGCAATTTCATGGTTGCAATAGTAGCTTCGATGGATGGAAAATGATGGGCTAACAAAGGTGCATTGGACTATGGCAATTGGAACAACATCATAGCAAGGGTATGGGGGTTTTAAATTACTTTTTCAAGTTTTATATATATATCAAGTGTGAAGAAATCAAGGGTTAGCAAAATCACAAGCATGCAATTTTAAATTAGCAATCAAAAGCATAAAGCACACAAAATGAATTTGTTTCACCTTGATTCTTCACCTCCTTCGATTGAGCGGGAAGTGAAGGTATGCACCCAAGACCTTCACTTGATTTGCTCCTTGTGATTGAATTATGTGGATTGCTCTTGACTACACAACAAAAAGGATGGTATTAGATAGATTTGATGGATGATGGATTTGGCTTATACAAGGGAATATTTGGGCATAATGTGGATGCAATGGATGGAATTGTTGCTTGAAATTACAACATAACAATGTGCAAAAGTTGGATATGATTGTGAAGGGAGGAGACTCCAATTTATAGATTGGAGGGGCCCAAAATGGATGGCTAGGATCAAAGAGGAATGGATGGCTAAGATAAAAGAGGAATGGATGGCTAAGATTGAAAGAAAGTGGGAGAGGATTTTAGAGGACAAGTGGGAGATCCAAGAGATTTGCCATAAAGGCATTTCTTGTCTCCGCACTTCTCAAGTACATGGGGGAAGAGTTCCCCAAGTACCTTGGGAAGAGAGGAAATGAGTATAAAATTCCTTGGGAGAGGATGAGGAATTAAAAATTCCCAAATAAGAGGATGTGTTGGGAGAATAAAGGGATAAGGAATTAAAAATTCCTTGGAAAGAGGGGCCATGGGGAGATTCAAGGGATTTGACATACCTTGAATGGACCAAAGTTGGTGGCATTTAAGGTTGGAGGGTGAGATCGGAAGGCCATTTATGGTAGAGTTGACCCATCCCTAATCAAGGTGATTAGAGTGCATGTGAGCAAGTTAGGAGGATGGGACATGAGGAGAGAGAATGACTGGAGGAATATAAAATTGGAGGAAATTTTAATCATGATTAGGCTTGAATTAATTAGGTTAAATGATTTGGATTAGGAGGGTGATTTGTAGGAATCAGGGGATTAGTTAATAAAATGAAATTGATTAACTAATTAAGATTTAGAGGAAATATTTGATGCAAGGTGCACCCTTGGTCTCCTTGTGTTGTGCAGCGCAATGCTCGGGTTTGTGACATGGCTGAATTGCCTTCTGTGGATTCTATAAATCTAGTGGTTGTATTGAGCATTAACATGTCGATCTTTTGGTGCAACGACAACTGTACTTCTAACAAGTGTTATCAAAGCCTGGGTCACAGGTTCAAACCCCTTCGCTTGTGTTAGGGGGGATTGTTGCAAGGTGTGCACCCTTGGTCTCCTTGTGTTGTGCAACACAACACTTGGGTTTGTGACATGGCTTAACCACTTCTTGTGGATTCTATAAGTCTAGTGGTTGTATCGGGCATTAACAAGTTGATCTTCTGGTGCAATGACAACCGTACTTCAAACAATATTGGCTAAGGTTGAGAATTGGAATAATTTTAGAAGAATGGGGATTTAAATAATCGATTGATAAATTAATTATATGGATAAGAGATAAAATCAATTAAATATAATTTAACTTATTTTAAGAAGAATAAAGGCTAACATAATTGATGGAACAAATTATGCAAGAATGATTAAATTAATAATATATATATATATATATATATATATATATATATATATATATATATATATATATATATATATATATATATATATATATATATATATATATATATATATATATATATATATATATATATATATATATATATGCCATTGCGGCGTTCAGTTATGTGCTTGCATTGCATTAAATTTGATAATTTGAGAGTCAATTTGTATATTCTTGGTTTCTATAAATGCAATGATGATGTTTATTTTGTGCCAAATTCCTTGACTTCTCAATGTTTAGTTTGGAAGCCTAACCTAGCTATTTACCCTTCTAAATGCAATGAAATAGCTTGTTTCTTCCCTAGAGGCCTTTTACAAGGAGGGATCTAAAAAACATCCAATTTGCAAAGATATAGCCTAGTTAAAAGAACCTAAAATTGATATCCAAATTGAAATTATTTGACACACATATTTCTATGTTAGAATTTTACATAAACACAATAGTTCTAGCCAAGATCATCAATAAAATTACAATAAATTCAAAATAACATTTCCATTATTTGTATTCAAGATGTGTAAAACAAGGGAATAGACTGCAATATATAGGTTCTAGGATGCACAAGTCAATGCGACTACTATACCGGAGTAGAGCAGTTAACTAAATGGTTGATTCAATTGTAATAGTAGAGGTGTCAAGTGAATTTATTATGGCGATCGAGTGAATACATCTTGATGAGGGAGATGTGGTACTTAACTACTGTCAATCACGAAGTTGAATGAGGTAGAGGTGACATCTTCTACCATAAATCAAGAAAATGTTATTATTTTTTAATATATTTTAATAATATTAATTAAGTAAATAAATTTAACATGAGATACAATAAATAATTAATTACAATAAAAAGGTGATGCCTTGGATAAACTTAGAAGATGGCTTTGTGATGCAGTATGTGCTGCCCACTAAGTGTAAAAGATGAGTTGGAGTTATGTCCCCAATCGCTAATTGAGTGTAAGGGATGATATTGGAATATGGGCAAAGCTACCAACTAATTATAATAGACACCTCAGTGGTGTGCTTTCAGCTACTTACTAAGACCAAGAGATGCCTCATTTTGGAGTACGAGTGTTGGGATGTAAAGGTTGTCATTGCATGCATGCTTCTCACAATCGCAGTTATTCATAATGTGATTAAATCAATAATATGCACTTATAGTAGGATGGATGTCATTGATAAATTTTAGATTAGTTAATGATTAGTTTATTTAAAAATTAATGTTAAATAAATTCTACTTTTGGCTTATTCAAGAATTGATGTTGAAAATTAAATTTCAATTTTGCCCTTTGACTGACAAATCCTTTAGAGGAGAGGACCTAGTAGTTGAGCACCCTAACTAAGTGCTTCTCAAAATCTTACTTGTCAAGGCCCTTACTTATAACTAAGGTTTCAAGACCACATCATCAATTATGATGCCACATCAGCATGTTTTTTGTCAAGGTGTCTATAAAGACCCCCCAAAAGTCAGATTGATACTTGTGCACTAAGTCATGTTTTATTGGTGAGCTGATGCGGCATCACATGATTTGTTGCTTTCTAGATCTAAGGAATACATTTCATTCAATTATGGGTGGTCATCATTAACACTAACAACTTTAAAGTGACAACTATTGGTGCAATACTGTTAAAATATATTGAACATTAAATCAACAAGTGTTGTAACAATTATAGGAATGCTTTCAACTATTAGATTTTCTCCCCAATTTGTCTTGAACTTTTTTGTTGATGCAAACATTATATTTTCTTATACTATAATTTTCCTTTCCAATTTGACACTATGCACAACACTTACAGTTCAGGTATAGATCATTAGATAGGTGCAATTTCTAGCAACACATCCTCCAAATAGCCATAGGTCCTTTGAAGTACCATCCCAAATGATGGTAGTTAAAAGTGAAATGTGTTCTATGGGCATTTTTTCACGAGGCGAAGGTGGTCTGATCTCCGACGTGGCGTCCCGAACGGCGAGGTCTCTCTCCCCGATGAAAACAGGTGTGCGCGTTCTGATTCGTTTTTAATTAGCTATGTCAGGTTCGCCTTTAATACCCACAGTAGAAGCCATAGAACCTGCGTTAACTCCCATTAACTCCATCACCACCTCCTCCCCTGCAATTAAAAATAATGACCTCGGCTCTGTTAAACAAAATGCTTCCTCTAACACGAAGACTTTCTCTGAAGCGGTGGGTAACTCCTCTGTCGTCGCTGCTTCGGCTAAGTTTAGTGCTGTTCATCACCATGAAGAGGCCGAACAAGGTAAGGGATCTCTGGACGCCTTGAGACCTTTTACCGTATGCCCTAACACTGAAATGCTTGGTGAGATTGCGAAGGAAAAAAGTAGGTTACAAAACCTTGCCATTTTCTTTGCTGCTGTTGATGTGGAAAGATGCCCTGCAAGAAATTTTTTGGATGATTGGTTTTATAACTATTGGAATATCAAATTAGGTTACAATATCTCTTTCTATAGGCAGTTGCAGAAGGGGTTGTTTGTTATCTTCTTTAAATCCGCCGATGCTCAAGAGGCTGTCCTCAAAAGACAGTACTGGACCGTGGGCAACACTTCTTTCCGCGCATTAGCTTGGACCCCAGAAGCTATACAGGAAGAAGTGCTTGCTCTGTCGGCTCCTAGATGGATAGTTATAAAAAAAATTCCCCCATATCTATGGCGTTTTATTACGCAACTGTTGGAACCTCTCGGGAAAGTTATTAGGTTAGATGAAACCACTCGACTGGTTCCTCATATGGATGCCAGAGCCCTAATTTCGCTTAAACCTGGTATTGATATTCCAGCGGCCCTTGATATCAACATTTCTGGAGATTTAATCTCTTGTCCCTTGGAAATATTGGGAGGGCTGAATGCATGCTTTCTCTGTAAAAAAGAAGGGCACCTTCGGAGGGATTGCCCCATCATCAAAAGGAAAGGCGAGGCTATCCCTCCCCAAAAATCTGTTGATAATACGAAAATGAATAACTCTGAACCTTCTAACAAGACTACTAAGGTACCTCCTGTGAGTTCTTCCCCATCTGCTACACTTAACATGGAACAAGCACCTCCCCTCGTGTCTGTTCCCTCTCCAGAGGTTAACATGATAGATGGATTTCAAATTGTGGAAAAGAAATTAGATAAAAAAAGAAGAAGGAAAACAGAGAACACAGAAGCTCATATAGTTAAAACTAACAAAGTGAATACACCTCCTGTGACTCCTATACCAGCCGCCCCTCCCACCCTTGCTGAAACCAACCCCATAGCTGTTGTTAATAAGATCTTCAAAGAAATTGACGATGGGTACTATCTGGAGATTCGCCCTGCTAATAAAGGAAACATGATAACTATACCAATAGAGCACACAAATGACCTATGTCTGTCTGTTCCGTCGGGTAGACCTGGATGTGGAAATGTAAACTCAATAATCTCAGATGCGGAAGCTGATGACCTAGATTGGCAAAAAGATTTCCCCAGGTCTAAACGACGGGGCAGACCTCCTGGGTCAAAAAATAAAAGCCCAAGTGGAATTGGGGGAGATGAAGCCTCCTTACAATACAGTATCAAATATACAAGTGGGTCTTCAGACCTTAACAGCGTCCCCACGGAAAACAATTTAGGATGAATATTATATCTTGGAATGTGAGGGGTCTTGAGTCCCCAGACAGAAAATACATTGCTAAACGTTTTATGGACACAATTATTAACAAAGATTTCATTATGCTTCAAGAACTTAAAGCTGTTGACTTTATGTTAGATGTAAGTTTGGACTTAATATGGAAGGATTCCATTAAAATATGCTCTACCCACTCTAAAGGAAAAGGAAGTACGGCGTTGTTAATCAACCCGAAATGGTCCAAGCATATTATTGGTACAGGTAGATCCCCATGCAATGGTGCTATGTGGGCATCTATCTGTAGCAATAATATGACATTTGGAATCTGCTCTGTTTATGCTCCTAATGATCCTTTGGAAAGAGCTGCCCTGTGGCTTTGGATAGACTCCCTGCCAGACATCCCATGGATCTTGGGGGGTGACTTTAACATGATTGAATCGCAAAAAGATAAATATGGTGGCAGACCTTTCAATTGGAAACCAGTAGAGATGGTTCCTTGGAATAATATGATACAAAGAAAAAAACTCTTTGACCCCCTCAAGAACAATGATAATACAGATCCTAATCTGAGATTCACTTGGTGTAACTTTCAGCAGGGACATTCCAGAATATATGCTAGATTAGATAGATTTTACGCCCACTCGAATAGCTTTGCCTTCATGCCTGATGATCTCGGTAATGTTGTTTCTGTGCATCCTACTGCCTTATCTGACCATCATCCCATCTTTGCCTGTATCAAAATTTCGAATGCTCATCATGCCCCTCGATCAGGAGAATCCAAATATATCCTCAACACCTCTCTTCTGGCTGATAATGATATCCTGGCTGCTATTCATCTTATCAGTGCATTCAATAAGAATAGTTTTCCTTCCCTTTCCTGCCGAGATAGATGGCATAAAAACTTACTTGCCTGGAAATCTTTACTCCAAACTCTTGGACAAAAGAAAGCAAAAGACTTCAGACTCCTTGAGAAATCTCTTTCTGATAAGCTAAAATCTGTGGAAACTCTTATTCAGAACAACCCGTCAAACCACAGTTTGGTCCCTATGATCTCCGTTGCTAGAAACAATCTTCGGTTGCATCAACAAAAACTTGTTGATGGTGCCAAGATTAGGAGCAGGGCTCACTGGCTACAACATGGTGACAAAGGCTCAAAATTCTTCTTTAATTATCTTAAACAAAAGCATACCAATGAGAATATAACTAGCATTTTGGTTGATAACAGGGAGATCACAGACCCTATTGAGATCAAGAAAGCCTTTGCTAATTATTATTGTAAACTTTTTACCTCTGAGGATAACAGTGTGTCCTCGGAGCTAAGAAACAAGATTAGTACCATTATACCTAAAAAGATAAACCAAACAGATTATGACTCTCTGGGGGAGAAATTAACTATACAGGAGATTATTAATGCTATCAACTCTCTTAAAAAGGATAAAACCCCGGGACCTGATGGTATCCCGGCCGAATTTTATCAAGCCAATGTTAACTGGATTAGCTCTGACCTCCTGGACCTTTATAACGAGGCCTATGAGAAAGGTACTTTGGGTAACATGATTAATAGAGGTATAATAAAATTAATACCTAAAGAGGGAGACAAAACTATTATCAAAAATTGGAGGCCAATCACTCTCTTAAATGTATCTTATAAAATACTTGCTAAAATCTTGGCTCGCAGGCTGGAAACCATACTGCCTAAATTTGTTAGCTCTACCCAGACAAGATTTATTAAAGGAAGATATATCCTGGAAAACCTTATAACCAGTTGGGAAGCTATGAACTGGGCGAAGTCTTCCAATCAAGATGCTGTGATACTTCTCCTAGATTTCGAGAAAGCGTATGATAGAATAGAATGGAGCTTTATTGACATTATGCTTATGGCTTTTGGTTTCCCTGTCCTATTCCGCAATTTTATCAAGATTCTACTAAAAGATGCTATGGCTCAAATTGATATAAATGGGTCTCTCTCTGATCCCTTCTCCCTGACCAGATCTATAAGACAGGGCTGTCCACTTGCCCCTGCTCTCTTTGTGATTGCCTCTAAAGCTTTATCTTTCATCATCACTGACAATACTCTCTCCCCGGCTGTCAAAGGTATCACATTGCCCAAAAATAAAGAGCTGAACATATGTCAATTCGCTGATGATACCAGTTTATTTGTTAAATTGGAAGATTTAAACTTTTGTCACCTTAAAAAAAAACTTGATCTCTTCTGCTCAATCTCCGAAGCTAAACTGTCTCAGGCCAAGTGTATCTGTCTTGGTTGGGTCGAACATCCTCCGGATTGGTTTATGCAATATGGTTTTCTGTGGGGAGGCCCCAACAATATAGTCCGTTACCTGGGTATCCCCTTTGCTGTTGAACCTTCGCTTAAGGACATGTGGCTCTGGATCAAGTCAAAAATCACAAAAAAACTCAATAGCTGGTACAACAAAACTCTGTCGCTCGCTGGTAGACTCCAAGTTTGTCAAAAAATTCTATCATCTTATAACATTTACTATACCTCAGCATGGATGTTTAACAATTACCAAATTGTGGAAATTCAGAAGGCCATTAGGAACTTCCTATGGTCTGATGGTAAAGGCAACAAAAAACTTCACGCGGTAAAATGGGATTGGTGCAGAACTGATAAAATTTTTGGGGGATTAGGTCTGAAGGACCTCAAACTCCAAGGCATCGCTCTGGCCACCAAATGGGTCTCTCACTGTGTTGATGGTGAAGAACCATGGAAGGTGCTTATCCGAAACAATATTTTAAGAGGTTACCCCAAGAAGGCTAAATCTTGGAAAAATCTCCCATTTGCTGATATTTTATTCGGTAAATTTACCTCTATTGTACATGGATCTGCTGTTTTTAAAACCATATGGAAAGCTTGGGAGGATTCGAGACATTATATTACGGATAACCTCTTCTACACAGGTAACCTTCTTCATGGTGAGAGGTCCATCTGGTGGAATCTATTTCTCCAGGGGAAGCCGCTTGCCCTGACTCAAGGATGCTCGGCTAAAATTTGGAATAGATTAGGTATTTCCACCTTCATCGATTTATTTGAGAATGATTGTCTGATTAAGTGGGATGAATTAAGAATCAAGTACAATCTTCCTGCTGCTCATTAAAAAACATATAACATGATTACTAGAGCTTGCACCAATATACCTTCAATATGTCTCATAGACTCGCATAGATTTATAAACAGTAAATGGCCGGATGGAACTATGCTGTGTAAAACAAAAGCTAAAAATGTGTACAATACCATGAATAACAATCAGGAGATTATTAAGCATGTCAATACTTGCTGGTATACCTCACTGGATACGAAGCAATGGAATAAAATTTTTAATCGAAATTGGAAATCCTACATCGATCCCAAGATCAAATGTTTTAAATGGCTTATTTTGATCAATAGGCTTCCTATCAGCAGTTACTTGGTCCCTAATGATCTCTGTAAGCTTTGTAACAGACAGGAATCTTACAGGCATATTTTCTTTGAATGTAAATTTGCTCAGAAGGTGTGGGCTCTGTGTGGAGTAACTTATTCCAAGTACATTGATATTTTAGAAATACTAACTGGATATATTCATGGTCTCAAAAATGATTCTAATATTTTATGGTTTATTATCTCGTCTAACATCTTGTGGCAATTATGGAAGTGCAGGAATGAAGAAAGGTTTCAAGGCGTGCATAGATCTCTTACTGAGTTATTCTTAAAACTCACCCTTTTGAAAATTTCTTCGCAGGTCTGTATCACTATGATGATCGAGAAGGAGAAATTGAGCAGATTCCTCAAGATGGGTCACTCCGCTATGTTCGTTTTTGAAATGAAAGACGGTTACAACTATCGTAACCACATGAACAATATGGTCCTATTCAACAAAACGGTGAAAAAACTACACAAAGAAATCGTCAAGAATAAGAATGCGACCGATGATCAGATAAAAATGATAGCCCAAATTCAAGCCAACAAAAGCATCGCTTGGATGGAAGGTCCACTTGGATGGACCGCTTGGATGGAACAATATGAAGACCTGTTACATTAAACCTTTGTATATGTTAATTATCATTTTGTAATACTGTCTCTGTATGGTGTATTGATGTAACTTTTGCTTAGCATACTCGGTTTTTGTTTTCTCTCTGTGTGAGGCATGCCTCCGGAGTTGAAAAACTTGAGATTCCTTTTCGTACTGTAATTTCTGTTGATAACTCTATAATCAATATAAAAAAATGTGTTCTATGACACTTGTACCATTAATGTTTCAAATCATTTTTATTTTAGATCATAGATGCATTTTCTTTTTTGAATAGTATAGTAAATTAAAAGATAAATTTTTTTGTAATTTATTTTAAAAAGAGAAAAAAAGAATAAATAAATAAGTGATTGAAAAATTAAAAAAATTAAAAAATATAATTGATTTTTAAAAAAGATATTTGAAGTCATTTAAATTGTATAAAGAATAAGAGAGAGTGAAAGTGTAAATTTTGAAATATGATTTTTTCTACTTATTTTGAGCTCTGATTACATTGAATAATATTTTATACATAATTAACTAAAAATTTTAAATCCTCAAAATTAATTACAATATAAAATGCAAACTAAAATTTATTTACCATAATGTTATTTAATAATAAATATCATAATTCCATTAACTTCATCTTTTGGTGTTATAAATTCTATTTATAATTTATTATATTTTTAATTATTGAATCCTTTTAATGTGATCACTTGTCTCCTTCAAATACTTATCAATATTTCAATACAATTAACAACTTAATTTTCATCACATCTAAAATCTAACATAATTACATTTGTATTAATTTAATTGTGATTAATAGCATTAAGTAGCTTACAATTTAAAAAATATTAGAATTGAACATTTTTGTAACCAAATATAAGAAAAAAAATCTTGTCATGTAGCTATTGTAATTTAATTTTCAACATTTACTTATAGTTTTGTTCTGTCATTGTAGCTATTCTAGATTAATTTTCAACATTTAGTTATATACACTATAGCTATTCTAAATTAATTTTCAACATTTAGTTATATACACTAGTAACTTGGATAGATGGAATTTTAACTATTTTTCGATAGATTCGACTGAATATGTAATGTGAGAATTTGGATGATATTATTTATCTTGAAGAAAGCCTTACAGAATTACAGAATTAAAGAATATGTTATGTGAGAATTACAGAATTTCAAGCCTTATCAAATTAAAAAGGTTTAGGTGGGTTTTAAAAAAAAAATCTTTTAACAAAGATGAAGTTTGGGTGCTTGAAAGGAAATATCAAAATTGTATGTAGCATTAATATTTCAGCTTACCAAAATATAAATATATATAGATAAAATAAAATAATTTTAAAATTAAATAAAAATTAATTGTTCATATAAGTATGCATAAGTAAAATAAATCTTAATTAATAACAATCATTTTTTCATTTTTTTCTATCTATTTATTTATTTGTATGTTTGTAGTAGTTTAAATAGATAAATATTTAATATTAATATAGAAAAATAATATAAATCATTAAAATAATGAAGTCTGGAGATGGTGAGACCAAGGATCTAGATTTGGGGATGATGCTACGAGTATATAGTACATAAAAAATAGATATAAAACAATATAGAAGAAATAAGATATGAAACTTTGAAATATTCAAATATATTGGATTGAACAACAAAAATACTAGATATCAATATATTTATATTATATTGAAAAAAATTACATTCAAAATCCAAATACAATTGACTAGTGGTCCATTACATCAAACCATCATTCATCTTCAAAGTCCATGCCAAACTCCTCATCACTAGTACTACTAAACTTCTTAAGGTCAAACTCCTCCAAACCAATATTGGCCAACCTTATTTTGTGCTACAACTTAATCAACCTATGTTGGCTACTTTGGTTATACATCCCACCAGGGTATTGGACTCTTCTTATACATAAATGTGTTACAATCAATGTGACACAAGATGCTATCACTATGTATAGCTACAAGCTTCTCTACTCTTCTAGACATAAGTTGATTCCTCTTAACATAGTTGATGAAATTATAAGTAGAACTACCAAAATTCTCAAGGTCAAGCTCCTCCAAACCAATATTAACCAACCTTGTTTGTGCTATAGCTTTGTGAACCTATGTTGGCTAGTTTGGTTCTACATCTCATCAGGTTATTTTACTCTCATTAGACATAGTGTTTTACGATCAATGAGGCACAAGATGCTATGTATAGCTACAAGCTTCTTTGCCCTTCTAGAGACAAGTTAGTTCCTCTTAACATAGTGAATGGAATTATTATTAGATCAGATTCTCTCAATATCAAATGAATTAGAAACTTGGGATGACATAGAAATAGTTGGCTGTCAAAAAATTATGCCTATGCATAGTCCACAATAGAATTGGATCTTCCTTTACCATAGTCTCCCTTTCCATCTTGGCCTCTTTAGAATATCCTCTAAGAGTGAAAATTTGTCCGTTAAGTATGAATGATGCTAGCTTGTATAGAATCATACATCTTTTGAATTACCTTCATGAACTTTACCTTCGCCATAGTATTTTGTATAGGTGTAAATTTGTTAGATCTTCACACATATCAAATAGGGTTTAGTGCATAGACAACCATGTGTGATGGAGTATTGTTCTTTTTCCATAGTATGAACTTTACCTTCGCCATAGTATTTTTGTATCCATTCGATTTTGCCCATGTCATTGAATGCATTATTTATGCATGTGCACAATGAGCCCAACAAATATGCCCTTAGGTTGCCTCAATTAAATTTTCAGCATTTATGCACATATATGTTGTATCTATCTCAACTTGCACCATACTCTCTAGCCTACCTTCTCAATAGCATCTCTAAGGATTTATAATCGAAAATCAACATCCTTGCACTGCCCTAAATAATCAATATGCATAAGAAAGTAAGGACCCACTACATGTCACCATAATGTTGAGTGGATGATGATTGATATTGTTTACCTATTCATGATAATAATACTTAAACTAGTGACTTAAGTAACCTTCATTTTCTCCATTCGAATATTAATCTTGAAATAATTCTTATCCAAGAGTGTTGTCCTTAATTTTGTCTCCTTAATAACACACATGATAGTCTTACTTTTATTATTTTTGTCGTAGCTTCCTTATGATAGGAGAGTGAGTTACATTGAGAATTTGCCAATGGCATCATTTGCCTCATCCGTGTTATGCACATTGAATAATTCTATCACTGTGCCCACAATGTGCCAATATCCCTAGCGGTCATTCTATGTTTCCTTGTAGGCTTTGCTGCCCTTAAAGTAGATGGAAAATAAAAGAACTATATGAAACTTGTTAATTTCCAGCACTCCTAGTACTAATAGGAGTCCTTAATAACAAAATAGTAGGTACAAGATATTAATCAACAACATAATCCCACAGTTTATTTATTTCAATTCTTTTTCCAAGTGACAACCCTTACAAACTACTACACCTGGGCTTCATGTCCATGTTGCCCTAGGTTCTATTGCAATTTGGTTGCAAATTATCTTAAAAGTGACTTCTTATCAAGGGACCCTTGGCAAAATCCTCTAATAATTTGAAATAGAAACTAAAATATGGATTGCCAATAGAGCTAGTCACCTAATCCCCACTCTCCCCGAACACACCTTTGCCATCCCACATTTGTACTTGGAGCCTCAAATTCAACTCCCATAAGTTCTTCTTGATCCTCGTCATCATTCATGCTATGACAATAATCTCATAATTACATTGTAAGAATGTCATTAAATTATGCACAGGCTAAAGACAAGCATTTTTTTAAGATTGTATTAAGTCTATAGACTCAAAAAATATAAATAAAAAATATGAATCCTTGTTCTTCAACCTTTATTAAACAAGGATTCTATGTTATTTTTCCCATACTTTAGGTCAGACAAAGCACAAAAGACAAAATCCTAAAGTGACCTATAAATTTTAATTTTTCATCAAATATTTATGTAAATTTGCCAATTTTAAAAATGATTTAGTGAATAAATTTAGACGCCTAAATAATAATCTGAAATTATAAAATCTAAAACAAACAAATTATCATAAAAACTTTAAAATTGTTATGAAGAACCATTATGTTGAGGTTTGAAGAATGAATCAACATTTTTTTAATGAAGACTTAAACATTTCCTCTTACTCTCTTCCTAAAGCTCTCACCTGTAGGCATGCTTTGCAACTTCCAACTTTGTTGTTGAAACTTTGGGAGTGATTTCGAGTGATGCTTAGATGTTAATATATTAGTTTTTTTCTTATTACGTGGGGTGTAGATGGGACCCATAGACTATTAGGGTTAGTGGCAAGAAGATTCATAATTTTCTAAATGTACTTTTTGCCTCAATTGATTAAGGGCATGGGCATGTTTTGATATCTGAGTGTGGTTGGGCGATGCAAGGGAGTCCCTTGAGGGTCTTAAGGATGTCTTAGCATCTCCTAAATAAGGTGATATCTTGGAATCATCATGTCTTTGAGGAGGAAATGTTATTGGTTACTTATTGGCGATGGGGAACAATGGGGGACATTTTTGTCAAGTCCTTGTATCTTGAAGACATTCCCTAAAAAACACTTGGTTTTTAGGGGGGATATTGTAGAGCATTGCATTAAACTATACATTCTTATTTTGTATGCTTGTCATTTTAACTTCTATTTTCTAAATCTTTACACCTTTTTTATTAATATTATTTTATTCAAAAAATAGTTAGTGTATTTAAATAAACACATAAAGTATTTAATCTGTTTAAAAAAACAAACTCTTCAAGTAAAAATCAAAGTAACTGAAAAGTTATGTAATTGAGAAATAAAATAACATATAAAATTATTGAAATTTAATTTGTTTTCATAAAAAATTGACACTATTGATATAATTATATGCTTGAAATATCTATGTTACTATCTATGTTAATATTTACCTATTTATATTAAATTTATAAAAACTTTATTATTTCTTAATTTTTTATTTTAAATAATCTAAAATTAGTTTTCAAATTAAAATTTGATATTATTTAAATAATATTTATATTTAGTCAATTCAAAAATATGAATTATGATTATTTTAAAATTATTAATATATAAAATTTATAATGTTTTATACTCACATTTTTTAATTAAATATTATTTTTATTATTATTTATTAACTCTAATACTAAAGTATGAGAGATTTTATTTCAATTTTAACATTTCCGTCGTACATAATCTTAATATTATTAAAATTAAATAATAATAAATAATAAAAACACATATTTATATACTTAGAAATTGATCATAATTCTTTGCTACGAGTTTTATCTGCTGACGAATTTGTTTTGAAAATTTTCCTTGCCGAAGTTGTACACAAACTTTGTGATTTAGACTGATCGATCATACAGGGGCAAAAACAGTGATTATATTTAGCCCAACTTTCTAGTTTAACTTAACCAATACACAAATTACAATCAATCTAGAAAACCATTGAGTGTAAATTACAATATGTATAAAACCATGGGCAGAAACCGCTAAACCACTCACCCGCACCCTTCAAAATAAAATAAAATACCAATAAATCTATGTAAGGTAAGTGATGCTAACAGAAGTATTAAATGTAGCAGAAAGAATTAGTGGCACACTCAATATAACAAGAGATTTTGTACTAAGAAATCTTATAAGGTTTAAAAAAATAATAAAATCACTTGTAATCCGTGCACAAATATTTATAACATTTAAATATAAAATCCATTAAATATTGTTACAGGATATGTAAAACCACGGACAGAAACCCCTACCCTCTCTCAAGCCTTCAAAAATAAGAATGGTGGATGGAAGATTGCGGTCAAGAGGCAGTGGCCCTTGTGGGGTTCTTAGGGTAGAGACCCCAATGGGGTTGAGGGGCAGTGCTCATGGTGCGCTCCCTGTTACAATATAGAGTGGGGTCAAGGGTGAAACTCTATTAACAAGCACACAACGCTCATGGTGCGCTCCCTGTTACAATATAGGGTGGGGTCAAGGCGTGGAACCCTATTAACAAGCACAAATAAGGCTAGGTGTTCCTGAGACGGCCAGGGAACTCCTAAAAGTCCCTCGGACTTCCCACTGCCCAACCATCCCCAAAGTCTCGATGATGTCCTCACGGCGGTGCTGATGTGGCAAGGAGAAATGCGGGGATTTTGGGTGGAGGGGTGACACGTCCCTGTCGTTCACGGGACTTATTTCTGGTGTTATTTTTCTCTATCCCAAAGTTTCTATATTTTCATTGATGATTTCCAGCTGGTAAAAACAGCCTAATAGCCTATTGCAATTATATTTTTTTTGCATTTTTCTGGACTTCATGTTTATGAAATGTCTTCTTCCCGAAGGATGGATTTCTTCCTTGCATCGCTTTGCTTCTAATGTTTCCTTAGTTCCTTTGTGGAATGGGCTGAAACAACAGTCTTGATATAATGTTTAATTGTTCACAAAACAAATTACATGATATTCTACCAGTATAATTGAGATTTAGGATAAAATATTGTTTTATCTAGTAACTCTTTTTACTAGAGTCTGCTCTTTCTATCCACTGACTGGATGAATTTGTGTACCCTTTTCTGGGGACCATCTTTCTGAAAAGAAAAATTTCAGAGCTTTCTTTAGAGGTGATGGGCATCTTTTCTTGTTCATAATCTCTTTTAGTATACTAATGACGGGCAGTCCTTTTATGAAAATGTGGGTGCATGCGTCTATTGAATATTAAATATTTGTTTCTCCAGCACCATTGAGTAGTGCAGTGATCAGGCTGCATTTCTTATTTGTCCTTTGTACATCTTAAGGGAATTTGATCAAGGAAGCAAAGCCACTTTATTGCTCCATGTGCCCATGACACCAAAAGTGCATAATGTTTTTGTATGTATGAGCCTTACAATATATATCAGTGATTTGTACCATCCTTATTTGGTATAAGGTTCAGCCTTCCCTTCAAATCTATAATTTCCTTGCCGTCCAAGCTCTCCAGTGATTCTTGACATGACCTACATTCTTAAAACAGCTACTATAACAAAGGGCAAGGCACGCGCAAACTTCCGGCTAATGGAGAACAGAGTGCAAGATGTTAGGCTATTAGCTGTCTCCAACACTAAATGCAATAGGTTGTGTATAAGGAAACAGTTTCAAAATAGGATCAAGAGAAACTCATGAAGCCAACTTGAGCCATGCCTCCTCTTTTACATGATTTTTGCAGTTTTAAAAGGCTATCGTGAAAAATTGTCTTCGCTGTTACTGTTTTTACATAATATATACATAAAACATATTTTATCACCGTCCTAAGAAAAGGTTTGTAGGGCTTTTATGTATCGACTGCCTTTCATATTTAACTATTGTTATAGCACCATTTCAGCAATCATATATCAATTGCAGTGTTGCCATACAATATGAATATTAAATGTGTCTTATCTTGTGAAAATGCATTTAAAAAAATGAGAAATAAAGTTTCGCTCCATTATTCTGTGCAAGAGGTCTCAAAGTAGGTACTTAAGACAGCTTTTTCTTTTAAAAACCTAATTTTTGAAACTTAACCTAAATATGGATTGATCTCCTTAGAATGTAAATTTGTATTGTCAAGCACAAAATGGGAATATCTCTTTAAGCACTAGAATTTCTTTGTAAATCTTGTTGTAAGCACTCAAATCTAATAAGTCTTTAAAGCATGTTGCCCTTATTACCATTTGCCCCTGTGCGAACAACACAAATTTAGACTTGCATATTCAGGTAACGTGCTGATCTAATGATGAATTGATATTTGTTTACTGCAGAGCATTAGCATGTTGATTTGTGCCTTTCACATATTTTTTAAATTTGTCAATTGTATATGTACTCCAATGGAGCATTATCATGTTGATTTACTAGTTTGGTTCCTCTCATTTGAGGGTTTTATTCTTTCAATGAAAGTAATGCTCAAGTCTGTTTTTAAGATCTAATATGAAAACAGCAGAAAACTAGTTGTTATATAATTGCTGTAGTCACTATTTGTACACACTGTTCACCTCATTTTTCTTTTAGGAAAGTTATTAGATATAAATATAGTTGCATGTGCCTATTGACAAATGCTTTATTTGAAGTGATATAATTTCAGCATATATTCCAAGCTGCATCAAACTCATGCTTGTTGAATGTGTAATGTTGTATGAAGTCATATGAAGTTGTCATATATATCATGGAAGCCTTACTAAATCCTCTATGTTGTTCTAATCTGGCGTGCTCTAGTAAGATGAGGAGGTTGAGAGCTGAGATTATTGTTTCTTCCTGTAAGTTGGAGTGTTAAGTAACGTTGGCAACGTAGAACATTAGTTAGCATGTTAATTTTTTATATGAAGGCATGTCTGGAGACGTCCCCCTGGGGGGTTTGGCTATTCATTGAAGCAAACATTTTATTTGAGTATATTGGCGTGTCCATAACTTATCAATTATAAGTTAATTAAAACTTAAAGTATTTTGAACCATACAGGAATTAGCTTTGGCAGAACAGGAGTTCTTTGTTGATTTTCAGTTGATGGACATGCAAGAGTCAATGCGGCAAGATACCTTGACACCATTTGTTGAGGAAACCATTTTACAAGTTAACAAATGGGGATTTAGCCTTGCAGATTTACAAGTAAGGAAAAAACAGATGAAGGGAATCAAATCATGGTTTCATTCACTGTTTAATGAAGTCCATGAAGAGTGGGAGGGATTTCTTGGACCAATACATATTTGGCAGGTATTTCTTGATATAGCAAAAGCTTATTTTAAATGGAACCTTTGTTCTTTGCTTTTCTTTGTAGCTGCGTCGAATGTATGTTCAAATTTAATTTTGTTGAGATAGCTTTTTCAGTAGTGATATGAAGTATGACATACATTTGGTATGATGTAATTTTGACAGGGCATGGATGACCGGATCGTACCCTACCCCTTAAATGATTATGCAAAACGTATGGTACCTGGTGCCATTCTTCATAAGCTGATTGGTGAAGGTCATTTTTCATATTTTTATTTTTGTGATGAATGCCATAGAGAAATATTTATTACGCTCTTTGGAATTCCGAGAGGCACATTGTCCATTGATCCTGATCCAGAGACAGCCCATGGTTCAGAGTCAGCTGAAGACGGAGAGTTGTAAAAAGAGAACTAAATAACGTGAAAAAAAAAAAATTTCTAAATGGGAATTCCGTTTAAGTTATAAGTTCCCAATGGATTTTGGGAATGGAATTCTGTGCAGCAGAGTGACTGAGTCTAGGAAGAAAAGCTGTGGCTATGTGGAAAAACTATACTTGTAAATTGAGGGAGCATTCCTCTGTTGGGAAATTGAACCATAGCTTCGGAATAGGATATGCATGTTGTGCATATTTTATCATTCAAGTTGAAAGGATTACCGATGTGTGGGCCTGAGCTAAGCTTGTGGAAAGGCTTCAAGAAGTTGGAGGTTGAAAACGGAGAATGAATTGCATAAAAATGGCGTTTCCACATTTCTCTATGGCCATTTCTTGTAACAGTTATGGCAAATGGAATCTGGAACTCTGTATTCATATTCTTCATTTGAGCAATAAAATTTTCAGTTACCAAAATTGCAAGGAAATGCATCACAAATACAGGCCCCATTTATTTTTAATTTCTAGAGTAATGGGTAGCATTTCTTTATCGTAAAAATCTGTACGGTATGCCCATAAATTCCAATATTTTTGAAGAATTCAAGCAGAATGCTGCAGTTTGTATATTTGTGTTGGTGCAAGAGATTCTTTTCTTGTGCTAAGAATGTCCCTTGGTACAATATATTTAGTGCGCTCGCTGTATATCCATTCAGCAGTCTCAGACATGTCTGAGATTAATGGGCTGTCTCATGAAGCCTGACGAAAGTCAGATTATTTTGTTTTAAATTCTTTAAGTTACTTTAGAATAAGATGTTAGCATTTTCAGTTGTGAATCCAGCAGAGAAGACACAAGCTCTTTAGAATTATACTAGTTAAAATTTATAAAATATTGGATAACTTCAGGTACTCCTAATTAATAAGTTATATCTCAAAGATTGCAGTGTACAAGAAGGGAAAAACATTTTGTATGCATTGATAAGCCAGTATTATTGAAGTCTAATTAATCTAGATTTAATTTTTCCTTCCATGAATTACTTTGGGATTAATAATGTTATAAATCAAATTATTTCGAGCCTAGTGGCCATAGTCCAGGTGTAAAGATTGGAGCAATGTCACCCCTTTCATCTAATGTATTGTGTTCCACTAATTAGGCAGTCAAACTTTGTTGATTCCCCAGCATGTTCTTCAAAATTATCCTCAAACTTGGAATGTTACACTCTGTGGGGCCCTGTGTTTGTGCAATTACTAGAGTTCAGTGCATTTATTGGTGACTAACATGATAAATTGAAAGTTGTTCCTCTTAAGTTATTGCCTTTTATCCAATAATTCTATATTCCAATGCAAAGGTTTTTCATTCTTCTGCGTGTTGTGCTCTATGGTAGTATGGATTGACTAGAATGGAATATTTTAAATCCGGTCAAATATTGTATGATATCGTTTACAAGATGGCCTCCTGGTCGCTTGTCAGATGTAGCAGTATCTTGAACATTATGATTATCTGGAAAGCCACTCACACCTGTCCAACTTTTCAGGTGTATGATACGGTGACAACACACTTGCACTGTTCTTCCTTTCTTGTTTAGAGGTTCAATGAAATCCATACCCATTCAGTTCAACGTCTCGTATTTAAATGGGGTTTAGGCAAATATAATCATGATCCATAGCTATAATGTTTATGCAAATGTCCAATATAACAAACAGATACTAAGTGTGTGATTGAAATGAAATCAGGAAATTTGATACTAGTTTACTTAGATTATTTAATCAACATTACGATAAGGGTTTCCCCTCTTTCAAGCTGTGGTTTCTTCCCTCTTAAATTCTTGAAATAAATTTGTTTTGCTTCGAGGATATTGGCAATGCTATTGGTTATTTTTCGCAGGTGGATTTTACAACATCTAAAAAGGATCACTTTACCCTTGTTCTTATTTGGGTGAATATTAACCTCTTTAAGCCTCTTCATGGAGAGGTCGTCTTCTTGGCGTCTTCTTGGTTGAGGGAAGTGGTTGTAGCCATTGGATTTTAAGAGCCTTTTATTGTCTCATTGTTTTGCTAGATATCTTGCTTCTGAATGCATCCGTTATTGTCATAGGATTGCAAGCTTTGCTACTTGGTGCCATAATTTCCTCCATCTTTGATTGCGGGTGCCCTGGTTTATTTCTTCCTTTTGCCTCTTTACTAGTGGATCATGTTCTTGTGGGTGCTCCACTTATGGTGACTTCCCCATAAGGGTGATGCAACTTTAAATATTTTATCGACCCTTGAAAACACTTCTTTGGTTTCAAGTGCCATCTTACCCCATTTCTCAGATTATGGGCTTTCAAAGTACTATTGTCATTGATTGGTTAGAAAATTTTGTGTTGCATTCAAATTCCTTTGATAGACCTTTTTCCTCGGTGAATGGGGTGACCCAAGATGTGGTGGTGAAGAATGCACTCCTCTCTTCACAATTGGTCCAGTTTGAAAATGATGAATCTCAAATGATTGTTCAAAGAAGGAATATAGGTCTTCCTTCTATTTTAAAGTGAGACATCATTTAAGTTTTGGTTGTTCTTTGTTTGTGCTTTGATTTTTTTTAGTGGGGTTGTTGTTGGGTAGTTTGGTTGTGATTTTGTTAATGACATGAGATTTCTATAATCTATTATGTTAATTTTGTTGGTTTTGGATTTGATTGTTTGAGATGGAAAAATGTGCTCACACAATCAAATCCAGAAACAACAAACTTAATGTTGTTTTGTTGTTGATTAGATTTTGTGTTGTTGAAGTTTGTTTAAAAAGGTTCTAGGGCCCCTTCAAACTATATTTTACTCATATAATATAAAGCATTAAGATAGTTTTCCATTAAATGACATAATGCTGGAGACGAAAAGATGATCATAATTTAATATCTCCTTGAATACAAGGTTCGCCCATGAGAAGCTATTGTGGGTTAGAACTCTAATAGAAGTGTATAAGTGTGTGTGTATATACATATATGTGTCATACATACACATTTATTATTCTAACAAAGGGTGCATTCTTTGATGTTGGTGAAGACATCATTCTTGAGTCCCTCCCATGTGAACCTTTCCTTGATATCTTTGTAGTTCTTCATATACCCAAGGTGGTTTGCTAAAGGAGTGCCACAAACTACTTGCAAAATATTTTTCTTCATCCTTGATTTTGACACCAAGTAGACGCTTTCTTTTTAGATAATAATTTCATTGCATATGGTGTACCTATCATCTTTGCATGATTTTTTATGATTTCATTTTTCCAAAGCATGAAGGTCTAAGACATGAAACAAATATTCAAATTTTTGGACAACACACACATCAACAACATTCTTCTTTCCTTTGATGTACTCAATATCAAAATCATATTACTGGAATTTGCTCATCCAATTTTTTTGTCGCTCATTTAGATATTTCTAGTTGGGAAACTATTTCAAATAGTTGTGATCAATTTTGACTACAAATCAATTACCTACCAAACATTGCTTGATTTTGATAAATGTGTGCATGATGGCCAATGTTTCCTTATCATAGATGGAGAATCACCTTTCTACCTCTACAAGCTTATGAAGATAATGAAAAGGTAAAGTATGCTATCTTTAGTGCTTTATCACAGACTGAATTGACAAAGGTTATTTCTTTGAATACTGCTTAATAGGTTTGGGAAAAGTTGAGAGATATCTATGAAGGAAATGACAAAATTAAATTATCAAAGAAGCTAATATCTAGGAACAGATATGAGAACTTGAAAATGGAAGGGGAGGACATAACTAGCTATTTTTAGAAGGTTGATAGTGCGGTAAATGAAATAAAAAAACTTGGCAGCACCTTGACAAATTAAGATACAATTGAGAAGATTCTGATGTCCCTACTAGAAAGCTACAGTGACAAGATCTTGGCTATTGAAGAAACCTATGATCCAAAGAAGTTTACTAGGGAGCAACTTTATGGTACTCTATCAATATTTGAGATAAGGAAGTTTGGAAAAGACAAAGCTAAGACCGTGCTTGCCTTTAAAGCCTCTAAGGAAGATCTAGAAGATGAAAGTTCAGATGAGATGGAAACAAATTGCGTGAGGAAACTGAAGAAAGGCACTGACAAATACAAAGGTATGTTACCCCTTAAATGCTTTAGATGTGGAAAGATTGGTCATATTGCTACTAGGTGTCTGGAAAAGGGTTCAAGACAAAAGTCTAGAGAAGGTAAAGGAAAATTTAATAATAGAGCCTATTATGTCAAAAATGATGGTGGTATTTCATATGATGAATCATATTATGGAGATGGTGATTTTTTTTTGTTGGTAGAAAGAGATGAATCTAAGATTGATATTCCTAAGACTATTGCTACTGCTTTTGTTAAATTTTGTAACGTCGGTCATACTATTCCGTGCTTCTGATACATATATATATATATATATATATATATATATATATATATATTAATTTGATTACATATACTAATATGTTAACGTTAACTAATGATAAATAAAACCAAAGTTAACTTATCATGTTTGACCTACAGTTACATCGTTCATGGTATCGGGTGGTAAAGTGATTCTCAAACAAGTCGCACTCCTTCTGATCGGGTAAGTAAACAGTGACTAGTTTATATACTATGGTGAGAGGTACGTAGGGAAGAGATGTGTCTTCCCATGTGGGAAGACATATCTCTTCACTACGTAACACCTCATCCACTTATATAGCATGCTTACATTGAGGAGGATGTACACACTGAAATTAATAAGTGTGGTGCATCTTTAAAACACGCTATAGCAGATAAAATACAACTTTCAGATCATATCTCCATCTCTTCTATTTTGATCACAAAATTTTGAAAGAACTTAACATGGTATCAGAGCGAAGTTAAGGAAGATCATATTAAAATTTTGTAACGATCTCATAAAATTTCACCAGGCTCTTAGTAAGATCACATTCCCATAATCCTAATGGTAGCTGAAGTTAGGTTTGAAGATAGATTAGATGGAGCATCAAATTTTGTATCTTGGAAATTTAGGATCATGCTTGTTTTGAAAGAAAATAAAATTGACTCCCATGTCAAAAGTGAAATTCCTGAACCCTCTGATGATACAGAGAAAACTCAGTGGAGCAAGGACAATGAGAAGGCCCTTAAGATAATTGTGGATTCAATAAGAGACCACATTGTACCAGTTATTTCTAAATATGAGAAGGCCTTTCAGATTTTCAAAGCACTAGCTGACATTTATGAAATCAACAACACTAGCAGGGCTCTCACCCTAATGAATCAACTACACCATATAAAGATGAATAAAGGAGAAACAGTTACATCCTATTTCTTGAGGATCACTGAGCTTAGGGATCAACTATCCACTATTGGACATCTAGTAGACAACAAAGAACTTGCTATGATGGCCCTAAATGGACTTCCTACCTCATGGGAATTGTTCATTCAAGGAATCAATGCTCATTCTAAATTTCCTAAGTTTGATAGATTGAAAACCGATTGCATTCAAGAGGAATCTCAACTTGTCACAAGAGGAATAAAACAAAACAATGGTAATGAAGACATTCAAGTTCTAAACTTTAATTCCCATAAGAAAGGAAAGAAGAAGAACTTCAAGAGAAAAAGGGACAACAACTCAAATGGGAAGAGGTCTTCAAAGAAGAAGAGAGACATTTCTGAAGTAGAATGTTTCAGATGTGACCAATATGGGCACCATGCAATGAAGTGTCCAGACAGGATCAAACAATAAGCTTCAATGGCAGAAATTAAGAAAGGGAGTAAATCCGAGAAGCTAGTCTTCTACTCAGCCCTCTCTAGTCAAGTCACCTCCAGTTTCAACAGATGGGTGATTGACAGCGGAGCATCTCGACACATCACTGGATTTTGTGAGCACCTAGATACACTTGTGGAAATTTCAAATGAAGAAGTGACAACTGGTGATGACTCAAATTATCCAGTTATGGGAATAGGAACTTGCAATATCAACCTAAAGTCAGGCATATCCCTACAGCTGACTGGAGTTCTATTTGTACCTGGTATTAAGAGAAACCTTGTCTCAGTTTCTGCACTTGAAGATAAGGGTTACAAATTAACCTTTATGGAAGGAAAGGTACCTGCTTGGGCAAAGAACTCCACCATCAAGAAAGCCCACACCATTGGAGTAAGACAAGGGAGCCTCTACAAAATTTGCACCACTCCACCTCTAGCCTTGATTCATGAAACTCCAGACTCAAATGAATGTTGGCACAGAAGATTAGGGCACCTTCATTTCCATGCTCTACCTAAGATAGAGAAGATGGTGATCTGCTTACCCAAGCTAAGTAAAAAATCTGAAGGAGCCTGCAAAGGGTGTGCCTTGGGAAAGAATACTAAAGGGTCTTTTAATTCTCGCAACAGTAAATCCAAAAATGTATTAGAATTAGTTCATTTTGATTTATTTGGACCCATGTTTGTACCCTCATTAGGGGGATTTTTATATTATGTAATATTTGTAGATGATTATTCTAGGAAGACCTGGATATATTTTCTGAAGTACAAAGAGTCTAAAGAAATCCTTTCTAAATTTAAGGAAGTCAAAGCTCTTGCAAAAAATATGACTGGTAAGAAAATCATAACCTTAAGAATAGACAATGGGGGGGGGAAATACACTTCTGATATGTTTAAAGATTATTGTATAAATGTTGGGATTAAGAGGGAGTTAACTGTACCTTATAACCCACAACAAAATGGGGTAGCTGAAAGAAAGAATAGGACTATAGTAGAAGCTGCTAGGGCTATGTTGTTTGACCAAAATATAGAAACGTCATTTTGGGCTGAAGCATCTAGGACAACTGTGTACATTCAAAATAGATGTCCTCATTCTCTTCTTGACAATAAAACCCCTGAAGAAGCCTTTACTAGCAACAAACTTGACATAAGTCATTTCCGGATCTTTGGGTGTCCAGTCTATATTCATGTCCCCAAAAAAAAGAGGTCAAAGTTAGAACCTTCTGGAAAGAAAGGAGTATTTGTTGGGTATAGTGAAACCTTTAAAGCCTACATAATATAGATACCTAGTCAAAGACAAATTGAACTAAGCAGAGATGTCATCTTTGAGGAAGACATAGCATTCAGGAGGTCCAAAAGCTATAATGAATTACAACACCAAGATCCTCCTACAAGCTTGGATGAGGATTCCACCCCTGAGATTCAGAGGGAGACCCCTGAAGATGTTGAGCATGAAGTTCAAGGCTTACCTTTAGAAGAAAATTATCTCGAAACTAGGAAGAGACCACTTTGGGCTGAAAAGATGCTTCAAGAAGCTGAAAATTATGCTGCTCCAAAGGGGACCTTCAGAGAAAGTAAGAGACCTAACCTATTTTCTAGTTATACTACCTTGATGAGTGAGATCATTGATGCAAAACCTTCCTGTGTTGGAGATGCACTCAAGCATCAAGTTTGGAAAGATGCTATGTCAGAAGAGTATCAGTCAATTCTGAAAAATGATGTTTGGGATATTGTGCCTAGGCCTAAAGGCAAATCTATGGTATCTTCTAAATGGCTCTTAAAAATCAAACATGTAGCAGATGGCAGCATTGAGAAGCACAAAGCAAGGTTTGTTGCTAGAGGTTTCTCACAGAAATAAGGTATTGACTATGAAGAGACATTTTTCTCCTATTGCCAGATACACTTTTGTTTGAGCAGTTTTGTCTATTGCAACATCTAAAGGATGGAAAGTCCATCAAATGAATGTTAAGACTGCTTTTCTGAATGGTAAGATTGAAGAAGAAGTTTATTTGGATCAACCTGAAGGTTTTGTGATTCATAAGGCTGAATCACATGTCTGCAGATTAAAGAAAGCTCTATATGGACTAAAACAGGCCCCCAAAGCATGGTATGAAAGAATTGATCACTATCTCTTGGAATTAGGGTTTTCTAAGAATGAAGTAGATCCAAATCTCTACTAAAAGGTAATCAATAATGAATTATTAATTCTTATTCTTTATGTTGATGATCTACTAATCATAGGAGAGGATAATTGTATTTCTCGATGTAAGAAAGAATTAGCCTCTGAGTTTGATATGAAAGATTTAGGAATTCTTCACTACTTCCTTGGATTGGAAGTTTGGCAACAGGAAAATGGTACAATCCTTAATCAAGGAAAATACACCATTGATATACTCAAGATATTTGGAATGATGGATTGTAGATCCATGACCACACCTATGGAGACAAATCTGCACAAACTAAAGGAAGCAGTTACAAAATCAGAGTTTGCAGATCCTACCCTCTACAGACAGATTATTGGATCTCTGATGTATTTGGTAAACACAAGACCTGATATATGTTATGTTGTTAATGCACTAAGTCAGTTCATGTGTGAACCTAGGGAAATACATCTTGTTGCCGCAAAACATATTCTGAGATATCTTCGAGGAACTATTGGTTTTGGTTTGAAGTATAAATATGTAGACCTTGACCTACATGGATTCACTGCTTCTGATTGGGCTGGAAGCGTTGTTGACAGGAAGAGCACATCAGGATGTTGCTTCAGTTTAGGATCAAGAATGATCTCATGGATATGTAGAAAACAGTCTTCAGTTGCTCAGAGTTCTACAAAAGTTGAATACATTGCAGCCTCCATGGGAGCAAGAGAAGCAGTATGGCTCCGAAAACTGCTTGTAGGACTGTTTGGTTAGCCCTTAAATCCTGTTGTCATCTACTATGACAATCAGAGTTGCATCAAGCTTTCAATGAATCCAGTATTTCATGACAGGTCTAAACACATTGAGATTCCTTATCACTATGTTCGAGATATGGTGGAAAGGAATGTGATCCGACTGAATTATATTGGTACAGGTGATCAGATTGCAAGCATTCTTACCAAGGCTCTCTCCAGGATTAAGATTGAACACTTTAGAGATAAACTTGGTATGTTGAAAATGTTATTTAACTTTGAGATAGAGTCTAATTTATTCTGATATACTAATATATTTAAAGATGTTTAGTGTGTAAACTCTTTTATTTGTCATGTGTGTGACTCCATGACTGCATGGGCCTTCTATGAACATTATTGAAGGGTGACGACTTTTCAATAATGAACACTTGTTTCAAATTGATATTGTAAGGTGACGATTTTACAATTATCAATTTAACTATCTTGATGGATATCATGTGACTTGATATCTGTGGACATGTCATGATAGTATATATATCTCTGAGACATTATGGTAGATATCTGTTGGTTGATATCATTAAATAAACCATAATTATGATAGAGATCTTCATGGTGAAAATTATGAACATAATATTCATGGACATGCCATGAAATCATTATTAGTATGGTAGGCATCATGTGACTTGATGCCAGTGCACATACCTTACTTGATAACTATCATAACCCTCTTTAAGTCTTTGATAAAACTTGTTACTACTACTACTACTACTACTACTACTACTACTACTACTACTACTACTACTACTACTATTATTATTATTATTATTATTATTATTATGAGTTACACAAATGATTAAATTATAAAAAAATGGTCAAAATTTTCTTGGGTTAAGTATAGTGGGTTATTACATGTGGTATCAGAGTGAAGGTTCAAGTCTAGGCCTTGAGCTCACTTCAACTTATGCAGTCTTGAAGAGTATCTTGGAAGTAGTTGGAAGTAGTAGAGATAAATTGATTGAATAATAAATTTGAATTTCAAGAAAAACCTAGATGGTAAGGAAAGCGGAAGAGGAAATCATACCACCACAAGGAGTCAAAGAGAAGTTAGCAATGATGGAAATAAAAAAGAACAAGTAGTGAATCAACAACGAGATTCGAAGCTATAATCAACGTATTAACTGAGTAAAGGGATAAGATCAAGAATGACATTGAAAAAGAGAAGTGAGAATCAAAATGAGGATCTTGGCAACGATCGATAAAATGAGATGAATAATAAGAGGGAAAATAATATGTTGGATTTGTCTAAAGATTTGAAGAAAATTAGATGGAAAGAAAATTAGTGAAGGAGCAAAAATTGGTTGAATGAAATGGAGAAATAATTTTATCTAAAGGACATTAGTGAAACAACTAAGGCATTATGGGGTCCCTATCAACTTATCAAGGGAGTAACTAATTGGTGGATTAACACGAAGGAATAAAATGGGTATAACAAGGATATAACCACATGAGATCAATTTGTTCAGTGTTTCTATTAAGGATGGCTATCATAACTATTCTTCGATGAGAAGGCAACATAATTCCATAATCTTCAATAGGGGGGCTTTGACAGTTCAACAATATTGAAATAAGTTTGTCAAATTGCTAAAATGTGTACCTATGTATCAAAAGATGAGGAGGGTCAAACCAAAAAGTTCATTTTTGGGCTAATTACCAACATAAGGGTAGAAGTTGATGAAGGAAGTACTTGAGAAATATTTAAATCAAGAAAGGAAGATTCAAATCTCAACAACAAGATAGAGTTTTAACAAGAATCGTTCATTCAAAAGGAAGCATGAATTCAAGGGGAACTCAAACTTCAACAAGTATCAAGAGTTTAACAAATCTGAAAAGTGGCCACCTCCTAATTAAATCAAAGGGATGGATACAATAATAATAGGGGGAATTGTGATGGAAATGATCAACAAATAGGATAAATTATCTACCAAGGTGCGATGAAGCAAGGAATGATCCTCATATGAATCAGGGGGAATAACGATAGGGCAATTCAAAGTCTTGGAGAAGTGCCAATACCAATTGAAGAACAATGAGATTGATTATTGCAGGTACAGTGGAATCAATATGATGAAAGGAATGTTACATACGAAGACGCAAATGAGATGCAATAGATGTTTTCACTTTTGATATAGACCTATTACGAGCAATTAATTCTTTTGATATAGACCTATTATTATTATTATTATTATTACTATTATTTTTAATATTACTTTTATGAGTTACACAAATGATTAAATTTTAAAAAAATGGTCAAAATTTTCTTGGGTTAAGTATAGTGGGTTATTACAATAACTATGAGTTATGGTGAGTATCATGAGACTTGATATTCATTGTTGAACCATATCTCAGAATATCACTATGGTGTGATATCTCCTCTCTTCACAATCAATGGATGAATTGTGATGTTTTCTCTAACATGAAATGTGTCCTCCCTAGTTAAGAGGGAGTGTTAAATTTTGTAACATCGGTCGTACTATTTTGTGCTTCCGATATATATATATATATTTGATTACATATACTAATATGTTAACGTTAACTAATGATAAATAAAACCAAAGTTAACTTATCACGTTTGACCTACGGTTACACTATTCATGGTATCGGGTGGTAAAGTGATTCTCAAATAAGTCGCACTCCTTCCGATCGGGTAAGTAAACGGTGACTAGTTTATATACTGTGGTGAGAGGTACGTAGGGAAGAGATGTGTCTTACCACATGGGAAGACATATCTCTTCACTACGTAACCCCTCATCCACTTATATAGCATGCTTACATTGAGGAGGATGTACACACCGAAATTAATAAGTGTGGTGCATCTTTAAAACACGCTATAGCAGATAAAATACAAATTTCAGATCATATCTTCGTCTCTTCTATTTTGATCACAGAATTTTGAAAGAACTTAACACTTTACATGCTAGAAGAGAGAGAAATAAATGGCTGATTGATAGTGGATGTTCAAATCATATGAATGGTGACAAAAGTAAGTTTGTGAAACTTGAAAAGTATGATGGTGGTCTTGTTAGGCTCGGAGATGATCGGACAACATAAATTGTGGGAATTGGTTCTATTTATTTTGATGGAAAGCATAATACCGACAATGTTTACTATGTGAAGGGTTTTCATCATAATCTTTCTAGTGTTGGATAGATGTGTGAAAATGGTTAAAATATTGTTTTTCGGGATGATGGTTGTGAGATCCGGAAAGGATCCAGAATTATTATTGCAACAAGGAAAATGATTGGTGGAAACATGTATTTGCTGGAAGGAGCTACAAAGAATTGCTTGTTATCTCAGATCAATGATAGTTGGCTCTAGCACTGGAGGATATGTCATATCAATTTTGACAACTTGGTGAAGATCAATATCAATAGATTTCCACAATCCATTAGTATAATAAATATGAGCTTCTGGATTTGATTGTGTGAGCTTTTTTGCATCAAAGCTCACACAATCAAATCTAGAAGCTCATATTTATCAAAATTGGTGAAGATTAATTCATCAAGTGCATTAAGAGATTTACTGAGACTAACCAAACTGGATAACAACATTTGCAGAGAATGTCAAGTTGGGAAGCAGATGAAAGGAAAATATAGAGGAAAGGAGCATTTCTCCACCGAATTGTTGGATTTAGTACATAGAACTATGTGGTCCGATTAGAACAAGGAGTATACAAGGTGAGAAGTATTTCATGTTGTTGATTGATGATTATTCTAGAATTTCATGGGTTGCATTTCAAAGAGAGAAGTCAGAAGAATTAGAGAAATTCAAAACATTTAGGGTAAAATTGAAAATAAAGCTGACAGAAAGATTAAGTGCTTAAGGTCTGACAAAGGAGGAGAATTTACTTTTGATGAGTTTAACAATTTTTGTGAGAAAAATGGTATTAGAAGATAATTATCTACCCCGAGAACACCTCAACAAAATGGTGTAGTGGAAAGGATGAACCAAACAATTCAAGAGGCAGCCAAAACAATGATCAAAGGAGAAGAACTTCCAGAAGTCTATTGGAGAGAAGCAATTCATACCGTAGTATACAATTTTAACAAAACTCTATATTGGAAAAGACATGGAAATACATCTTATGAGCTATGGCATGGTAGAACTTTGACAATGAAATATTTCAAGGTATTTGGAAGCAAGTGCTACACTTGGAGAGATGAGGATGATCTTAGAAAATTCGACAACAAAGCTGATGAAGGCATATTCCTAGGATACTACAAGGAGCAAGGCATACTGGTCTTACAACAAAAGGCTGAACAAGATTGTTGAAAGTGCAAATGTGAAGGTTGATGAAGACATTTCTAAAGAGTCTGACAAATTGGCAAGGATGTGAGTCTGATGAATTGGCTAACAAAAAAAGGGAAGAGAAAATCAAAGAAGGAGAAGAAGAAGGAAGCTCAGAAAGCTCCAACATCTACATCTAAGACCCCAAGATATGTGTTGAAGAATCATTCAGTGGACCAGATTATTGGAGATAAGAACAAAGGAATCATCACAAGAAGAAAAGCATCTCAAGAACAAGTCTTGTTATGTTTACTTTCAGAAATTAAGCCAAAAATAGTAGAAAAGGGTTGCAATGATCAAAATCGGATGAACGAAATGAAAGAAGAGCTGGATCAAATTGAGAAGAATCAGACATGGGAACTAGTTCATAGACCACTAGATAATAACATGTGATTGGAACAAAATACGTATTCTCGAACAAGTTGGATGAAGATAGAAAGGTTATGAGAAATAAAGCAAGGTTGGTTTGTAAAGGTTACACACAGATTGAAGGCATTGATTTTGAGGAGACTTATGCCCTGCTTGCTTAGATGGAAGTAATAAGAATGTTTCTTGCTTTTGCAACTTTTAAGGATTTCAAGGTTTATCAGATGGATGTGAAATCAACATTTTTGAATGGAGAGTTGACAAAAGAAGTTTACATTGAACAACCAGAAGGATTTAAGTTGAAGGATGATCTGAACATTGTTTGCAAATTAAAGAAGGCCATGTATGGATTGAAACAAGCCCCCAGGAGCTTGGTATGGAAATCTAGATAAGTACCTGATTGATCAATATTTTTAGAAGAGTTCAATTGACAATTTAATTTATATTTCAAAATTGATTCACGTAAAATCTTAATTGTTGTAGTGTATGTTGATGACATAATTTTTGGAGGAAATGAAGATATGTGATAGAATTTGCTAATGAGATGCAGAAGGAATTTGAGATGTCTATGATTGGTGAGTTAAATTTATTTCTTGGTTTGCAAGTAAATCAAAATTATAAAAGAATTTTCATTTCTCAATCTAAATACTTTAAGGAGTTGTTGAAGAATTTTGGGTTGGAGAACTCCAAACTGGTGTGTACACCTATGACCATTGGATGCAAATTGACAAAAGATGATAAGTCCCCTAAAGAAGATGCAAGTCAGTATAGATCAATGATTGGAGGACTGTTATATTTGACTGCTACTAGACTGAATATCATGTATGCAGTTTGTTTGGCAATTAGATTTCAACAACAATTGAAAGAATCACATGTTGTCGTAGTAAAGAGAATTTTTTAGATATCTAAAAGGAACATAAGAGTTTGTTTTGTGGTACCCTATAAATTTAGATTTCACTCTAACAACTTATATTGATGCAGATTGGGTCGGAAGTGTTGATGACAAGAAAAGTACAAGTGGTGGAGCATCCTTTCTTGGCACTTGGTTAGTTGCTTGGTCAAGGAAGAAGTAGGATTTTGTCTCTTTATCTACACCTAAAACAAAATATATTCCAACATCTTCATGTTGTACACAGATTCTATGGATGGAGAAAACTTTGAATGATATTGGTGTAACATTCAATGAACTCATCTCTATCATGTGTGATAACACTAGTGCAATAAACATTTCTAAGAATCTAGTTCAACATTTCAGAATAAAACATATATCTATTCGGTATCACTTCTTAAGATAAAAAATGTTGGATAACAAATTAAAGCTTGAGTATGTACCTACAAAAGAGCAGATTACAGATATCTTCACGAAGGTGTTGTGTAAAGATACTTTTGAGTATCTCCAACAAAATCTAGGGGTTTTACCCCTTCCTAGTGTAAACTATTGTACATTTGGTTGTGTATTGGTCTAGTGAACAACTTGCATATTTTTAACAGGACTAATTCTTGTGTGCTTCCTCTTGGGGGAGTCGGAGTGAGTTTCAATTGGGGGGATTTGCCCGCCTTTGTCATTGTTTTCAAAGGGGGAGAGATTTAGATAGATGTAGAGTTGTGCAGATAGTTGCAAAGTTGTGCAAAGAGTGTCATGTGTTTGTTGTTGATGAGTTTTGCCATCAATGACAAAGGGGGAGATGGTTGCAAATGTGATGTTGATGATTATGATTGGTTGTCATTGATGTCAACATAATGGTTGTCATTGCTGACATCATATAGCTTTGGTATTGGTAATCTGGAATATGTGTTCCCGAAATCTTTACTACTCTGAAAGATGTGTTTCAACATGGATTAGTTGAGTTGATGGTGATTTGGATATTTCTGGTTATCGGATATGGTGTTGATTGATTCTATTCTTATTTTTGTTGTATTGTGCAATGATTTTTGTGTCCGAATTAAGTCCAAAATTTGAAGATGTGTAGTAGCTTTGGTGTAGCACGTGAGTCATAATTTGGGTCCAGAATTTGTAATGGATGTAATTTGTTGATTTGGCCATTGATGTGTGTTGTGGTATGCTCTACTTCTCATTCCTTCCCACCACCAAAATTTTTAGTATTGACCTATTTTAGATCTTTGTCGTCGCCAACCTAGAAGAGTATATATATATATGAGGATGATCTGGATGAGTTTGGATGAAGAAAAAATGTGGTATTGTTATTTAAGATATGCGAGATTGAAAAGGAAAGATCTGATTGTTGGAGATGTGTGAAAGTGTGTTGGTATTGAAGTATCAGAAATAGTCTGATTTTGTAGATTGTGATATAGTGGTGGAATCTTTCTTTCTTTCTCTCTTTCTCAACAATGAGATTTTTTCTAGGTAGTGAGCCCTCCTGTAGTGAGCATTCTGGCAGTGAGCCACCCTTTGTAAAAATCACCTTAACTGGTGTCACCTTAACTGATGTTTTATATTGAGAACTAACATTCTTCATGGTTTTTCCCTTCTTGGGTTTTCCATGTCAAAATTGGTGTTCATTGTGTGATTTGTTGTATGTTTATGTTTTCATGTTATATTTGTCTTAATTAATTCTATTGGTTACTTTGGATGTGCAAAGGGATTGAAGAAATTGTTGGTGTAAATAAATATTCATTTTGGATATTATTACACTTTACTTAAGTTAACTTAGGATAATGCATCTCTTCATAGTTTGGATTTGAGACACTTAGGGAAGTGTGCACATAGGGATAGAGCTTGTAGGAGAAATTCCACCTTTTGTGGTCTTATTTTGCTGTTACACTCCACATTCGGTGGGTCATCCACCTCTTGTGGAATACTATATTATTTCTCCGACCTACCCCTAGTATTTCTTACCTAATCTTGTTTCTCATTGAGCCACATGTCATAATTGTGTGTTCGTACATCCATATGGCCTTGCCTATATAAGTAGGCCTATATTCATTGTATTGGTTAATCCAGTTGATCATTTGCATATTGATGAGAATACAGTTTGTTCTTGTCATTCTATTGTCTCTTTTTATGCTTTTCATTGTGCCCTTGATCTTGGACAAATCCTACATGGTATCAGAGCTATTGAGGCTTCATTGATTGGTTTTTGGAGACATCGTGGAAGACTTCTATTTTCGGATTTGGGGATCTTCATTTTTTGGAGGCGTCATATAGCGATTTGGACATCACCATTGAATCCGAGAGGCCGTTTCCATAAATTTCAACTATAAAGTCGACCTATTTTGGTGAGAAATTTTTTTCCCCATTTTGGCTATTATCGTACGGATTTCGAAATTTTTTTAAAAAAAATAAAATTATTTTTCAAAATTTTTTTTTCGAAAAAATCAAAAAAGGAGAATAAAAAAAAAAAATCATTTTTTTTTTTGGATTGCTTTTTGGGGGTCTGCAGACCCCCCCGTATTATGTTGTACCTTGCGTTGCAGGGTTGTACCATTTTCTGCAGGAGCCACTTTGCACGCCGCGTACTCCCACCGCCATGACTCATGCCACCGTTGAGTCCCGCCACCGACGCCGCCATGCACTTCCCGTAGCCGGTCGCCCAAACTCCCACCGGTTCCCTCAGTCACCGGCGCCCAGGTCTTCAACCACTGGCCGAGACCCAGCCATTGCCGCCGGCAAGACCTCCAGCGACCGCCCACTCACCACCGGCCGCTGCACCTCCGACCCTGCCACATGGAGCCTAGTCGGCTACCAGGACCTCGCCACGTGGCTCACACACAGTAGTCTGTACGCCACGTCACCCGCCACATAGTGCCACGTCAGATCCGTATGCCCTGTTAGTCCGTACGCATAGTCACCTGCCCAGTTAGCAGTCCGTACAGTACAGACGCCCAGTCAGCAGGGAGGCGAAGTTTTCATGACGGTCATACGGTCGTCAAATTTAACACAGTGAATTTCTGATGTTAGTGCCACATTAGCAGCTTTTTGAAATTTTTTTGACCCCTCTCCATTGAGCTTTTCAGTTTTGCAGTCCAACTTTGAAAGGCAATATCTTGCTCATTTTTGCTCCTTTTTTGGTGCAATTTTTTTTGAAATGGGCTAAAATTTCGTGATCTTCGTAGTGGTGTGGTTATTTTCTGATTTTGGTGCATAGGTTTTTTAGAATTTTTGGATTCTCTTAGCTATACCTGTCCAATCCTCAATTCTACAACTTCAAAGGCCTCGTTTGAGCTCATACGACCTCCTTTTCAGGTGTCATTTTTTTTAATGTGCATTTTTTTTGTCTACTTTCATAATCTATGATCAGATTTCAGAGATTTTGAGTGGAAATTGTACTTTCAGATATTGGTCTTATTTGGCCTATCAGGTACTTGTAAATTGCTTGGATCTTAGTTAGATCTCTTGCATTATTAGTTTGAGTCTCTTTTGGCCTTATTGAGGCAGTCGTAAAATTGTAAATCATAAGTCCACTTTGCCATTTTTTGCAAGTGGCCCATTGTATACGCACTACTTATAAAGTGCCAAAATCATCACTTTTGGAGGGGTTCTTTGATTGAGTGAATTTGGGGGGATGTCTTGTGTGATTGTGCCTCTCTTTGTGCTCTTTCCATTTTTGTTGCAATGCGTCTTAATAAATTTCCACCTTTAACTCCACATAATTATGCATCATGGAAAATTAAAGTATGGAGTAAATTAATGGAAAAGGGTCTCACACATTACATAGATGGAACAATAACAGCACCACCTGATCCTAAGGCTGATCCAAATGCTTAATTAGAATGGCTCACAAAGAATTGCATGGCTCTTGGAACCTTGCACAACTATGTATCAGATGACCTCATTTTTCACATTGAGAAGTGTAAAACAATCAAAGAGGCTTGGGATATGTTTCAGAAATTGTATGGACAAGTTGATGAAATCAGAGGCTATCAGATTGACAATGAGCTCACCAACTTGGATCCCAAGAGTTTTGATACAATCCAAGATTATGTCACCAAAGCAAATGAGCTAAGAGAAAAGCTTAAGGATTGTGGAATTGACAAAAAGGATGCTTAGTTAATATTCAACTTGTTGGACAAGTTTGCACCAGAATATGCAGCATTTGTGTCTAGCTTCCAAACTCATCGTTTAACAGTGGGGAGTTCCTATGTTATGCCTCCATTTGATGCTTTCACAGAAATGTTAATATTGGAACAATCTAAGTTGTTGAACATGGGGTTTCTCAAGTCTTCAAAGTCCAAGGCTTTGGTGGCTAATCAAGGGAATCAAGGAAATCAAGACAAAGATTCCAACAAGAAGAAGAAGCACTCTAAGTCTAAGCCACACCAGGAAAAAGGACAATCATCCTCTCCATCACAAGGCGATTTTTCATCCTCTTCCAAGAAGGGGACACCACCTAAGAAGGATAAACCAACTTGTGCATATTGCAAGAAGTATGGTCATGATGAGCATCGATGCCACGCAAAGCAAGTTGATGAGTTAACCAATCTTCTTAAGAAAAACAACATCAACTTGCCATCCGCCTACACAAAGAAGGATTCATCTCCTTCCTCTTCCTCACAGTCTAAGGGAAAATGAAAGCATTTGTGGCTACAACAGGTTCTTCACAGCAATGGATACTTGACTCAGGTGCCTCATATCACATGGGTTCTACAAAGGAGCAGTTTTCTTCATTGGAGCCATCTAAGGTACCTCACATTTACATAGGTGATGATACACAAGTAGAGGTTGAAGGGAAAGGTTCAGTTGACATGGATGATGGAACATTTGAGAATGTTCTCTATGTTCCTAACTTGTCTACCAACCTTCTCTCCATCTACCAAATCACTCACTATGAGAATGGGAAAAAGGTTGAGTTTACACTAGATTCAGTTGTGGTAAAGGAACTTGATGATGATGCCTTGGTAGCAGTGGGACAAGTCAATGACAACTCAAGGCTTTATTCATTTTCCCACTTTGTGCCAAGTTCACCTTCTAGGGCCTTGCTTACTCATTCAAATTCAGAAAGTAAGCTATGGCATGAGCGGTTTGGTCACCTCAACTACCGCTATCTTCAGTAGCTAAGCACTAAAGACATGGTCACAGGTCTACCTCGAATCAGTTTTTCACAGGGTGTATGTTCAGGTTGTTCCATGGGCAAGCATCCCGAAGAGAAGTTTGATAAAAGGAAAACTTGGAGAGCTTTGGAAGTTCAACTTGTTCACAGCGATGTAGCAGGTCCATTTCCAGCACCTTCATTTAGTAAGGCCCGCTATGTTCTCACCTTCATTGATGACTACTCCCGCTTCACTTGGGTCTACTTTCTCATTCATAAGAGTGAAGTATTTGACAGATTTCAGGACTTCAAGACTCGTGTGGAGAAGCAATCAGGGAAAGTGGTCAAAATTCTTCGCACAGATAATGGAAGGGAATATGTGAACAAAAGACTTGAGGATTTTTGTACTTTTGAGGGGATTGATCTTCAACATTCTGTAGCCTACACTCCACAGTAGAACGGGGTTGTAGAACGCAAGAATAGAACTCTCAAAGAAATGGCTAGTTGTATGATACATGCACGTTCTCTTGATCCCACCTTTTGGGCAGAGGCTATCAGTTGTGCCACACACAACCAAAATTGGGTTCCTCACAAAGCTTTGCAAGGTATTACTCCTTTTGAAGCTTGGGTTGGTAGCAAACCGATTGTGAGACATTTCAGAGTCTTTGGGTGTCTAGCATGGGCTCACATACCTCCGCAGAAACACAAGGCATTGGAACCACAGAGTCGACCTTGCATATTTGTTGGATATCCTGAGGGTGTTAAGGAATATAGATTGATGGATCCAAAGACACATGAGGTATTCATTGAGAGGAGTGTTCACTTCGAGGAAAGCTCTCCTAGCTTAGCCTCTCTACCTCCTTCACCTTCCTCCATTGTGGATAGTGATGTTAGTGATTCAGATGATGAGACTCCTTTGACTCCGACTCACAGGGTTACACCTCTGCAGGGTCCACTTGAAGTTGAGGAGCCTCGTTCTCCACCTCCACCTAGACCTCGTTGGGCTCGACAGACACTTGAGTCTGTGGGTTCTCTTGTTGGGGATCCTTCGGATACACGGAGAACTCGATCACAACATCAGGATCTTCCACATGCATTCATTGCTACCGCTTCCGATCCATAGACATGTAGGGAAGCATTAGGGGTTCCTGAGTGGGACCAAGCTATGGAGGAAGAGTATAGTTCCTTGATGAAGAACAACACATGGGATCTAGTCCATCTCCCTAAGGGGAGAAAGATGGTTCGATGTAAGTGGATCTATCAGACCAAGTTTGCAGCGGATGGTAGTGTGGATAAGTATAAGGCTCGACTTGTTGCAAAAAGTTTCTTGTACGTTGCAAGTGTTGACTATACTGAGACCTTTGCACCCGTAACCAAGATGAACTCCATTCGTTTGACACTTGCTATTGCTGCAGCTCATGGTTGGGTTGTACATCAGATGGATGTGAAGAGTTCTTTTCTTCATGGTGATCTTGATGAGGAGATTTATATGGAGCAGCCAGAGGGTTTCATCCAGGATACTTCCTTGGTTTGTAGACTAAGGAAATATCTCTATGGCCTTAAGCAGGCCCCCAGGGCTTGGTACGCCAAGATGGATTCCTTTCTTCTCTCTGCAGGGTTCACCAGGTGTCATTCTGATCCGATTGTATACATTTTGCGACAGGATGACTCTCACTTGATACTTGTGCTCTATGTTGATGACTTGATCATTACAGGGAGTACTTCATCCATCATTAGCAGGGTCAAATCTGCTTTGCATGACAAATTTGCTATGACTAACTTGGGTCTTTTGCACTACTTTCTCGAGATAGACATTTCACAGTCACCTTTCGGGATTACTCTATCGCAGGCCAAGTATGCTCTTGATCTACTTGCATGCTTTCATATGGCTGATTGTAAGCCTGCCCCGACTCCCTTTCTTTCAGGAGTCAAGCTTGAGGCTCAGTGTTCTTCTCCACTAGGTGATGCCACTTTGTATCGTCAGCTTGTGGGTAGTCTCATCTACTTGACTCATACACGCCCTGATATTTCATTTGCAGTTGGCATGGTTTCCTGCTTCATGCAGGAACCACATGAGCTTCATTGGAAAGCCGCCAAACGCATCCTTCATTACATCCAGGGTACACATCACTATGGGATTCACTATGCAGCAGGCAAATGACTTCGCTTGGTTGGTTACACAGACTCTGATTGGGCTGGCGATCTAGTTGATCGTAAGTCTACTTCTGGTTACAGTTTTCACCTTGGTTCAGGCCCCATTTGTTGGCAGAGCAAGAAGCAACATGCTATTGCTCTCTCTTCGACTGAGGCTGAGTATCAAGGCACTATTAATGCAGCAACTGAGACCATTTGGCTCCAGCAAATCCTCACAGAGTTTGGATTCACCACTCCACGGTCGATAGTTCTACATTGTGACAATCAGAGTGCTATTGCAATCTCGAAGAACCCGGTCCAGCACCAGCAGACCAAACACATCGAGATTCATATGCACTATATCCAAGAGCTCATATAGGAGCGGGTCATTGATTTGCAGTATTGTCCTACAACAGAGCAGGTTGTTGACATATTCACCAAACCTTTCACCGAGAGTAAGTTCCAGCAGTTGCGAGCTCTCTTGGGGGTGCGGGATGTGTCATTAGGGGGGGTCAGCTGACTTCTCCTTCCTCTCTTATGGGGGGGACTTTTTCCTCTTTGAGGTTTTGTCCTTCTTCTTTGAGAGTCTTTTGTACATTCATCTCTCTTTTGGGGGGAGTTTTTTCCCACCGGGTTTTCTCCCTTTCTCCGTTTGTGAGAGATTGCATTGCATAGTTTTGCTTGCATTTGCATATTGTACATGGGTACCTATCATGGCCTAGTAGCCGAGACCCATCTTGCATTGTTGACTTGAGTCTTCATTCCCCTAAGTTGCACTTAAGGGGGGGTGTTGGTGTAAATAAATATTCATTTTGGATATTATTACACTTTACTTAAGTTAACTTAGGATAATGCATCTCTTCGTAGTTTGGATTTGAGACACTTAGGGAAGTGTGCACATAGGGATAGAGCTTGTAGGAGAAATTCCACCTTTTGTGGTCTTATTTTGCTGTTACATTCCACATTCGGTGGGTCATCCACCTCTTGTGGAATATTATATTATTTTTCCTACCTACCCCTAGTATTTCTTACCTACCCTTATTTCTCATTGAGCCACATGTCATAATTGTGTGCTCGTACATCCATATGGCCTTGCCTATATAAGCAGGCCTATATTCATTGTATTGGTTAATCCAATTGATCATTTGCATATTGATGAGAATATAGTTTGTTCTTGTCATTCTATTGTCTCTTTTTATGCTTTTCATTGTGCCCTTGATCTTGGCAAAATCCTACAGAAATTAATTTAATTTATCAACTGATTCACCCCATCTCAGTTGCCTGGATATTCAACACTAAGTGTTATCCCTAAAGCCCGAAGGTTGAGGTCTTGCCTTCACAAGTCTTTTATGTCCCTTTTTGAACATTTAGTCATTGATATTTCTTCTTTCCTTTATTCCTTTTTTACATTAATCATGAGGGAAATGACTATACAAGTACCTAAAACATAACTTATACATCCCTGTATAAGTTACATTTTAAGTCCCTACATAACTGTTTCCAATCATGAGTTGTTCTTGATCTTAATCCTTGACTCGTATCTTTTTTTGATGTCACATTGAAGTCCCACTCATATTTATTCCCTATTGATGTCACACTGACATGTCCATTGATGGTCTAACTTTCAGTGTCCCTCATCTCCCCCGTCTTCATTGTCAAGTAATAGGCAAGTAATATGTTATAGGCTTGAAGGCCAATGCTTGATGGTTGATGGAATTATGCCTTATGGGATCTCACATTTTCTCTTACTTTCTTTTGAGCCCATCTAGCAAGTGATAGGTGTGAAGCCTGTATCCTGACCCCTAACAACTCTTCTTGTTGGGAGTCCATGATTTTTAATGCCAAATCATTCAAAGGCCCATAATGTAAAAAGTAACTTTTCCATGGGTTTTGACTAGGGTTTTGTCTTACACTTGCTTCACCAACTCACATTAATTGCACAACCTGCCCATCTAGTATAATTAAATGTAGATGTCCTCCATCATCCTATAAATGATAAAAAAAATTGTAGGGGATCCTCAATGTCATAGCCTAGTTCATTGAGAGATTGCAGACTTATGGAAATAAAGAAGATTGGTATTGTTATGGGATTTTGTTGTTGAATATATCTATGGCACTCTATATGTATTCAAGAGAGTTTCTTAATTTAAAATAAGGATTTTAAATTGCCACTCATGCTAGCACAAAGGTAATATTGAGTTAGATGAATGTAACAATATTCTGAAAAACATTGTATAGCTTGTAATGGTTGTGTTTAGACTACTAAGTATGTTTTGTTATAAGGTTTCATATTTATTAGTATATGTGAATACATGGCTACCTATTCTTCTTTCATGTTTGTTCTCTTCTCCATATTTGTGACTTTATTTTCTAATGGATAGGAAATAATTTGAGCTCATCCATCACTTTCAAATTATTCAAAACAAATCATAAATCAATATCAAAGGAGTAGGACTATTTTTGTTTGTTCACAATCCACTCATAATCTTGTATCACAACTAAAGATTTATATTCAGAAAATGGTTAATAATATATTTCATGTGGGTTATGAATGCATAATAATATCAGCTATATAGGGGTCATGTACAACTAGTAGGTCTAAGAAATCAAGTTGTATTTGGTTCTAATCATTGTTGACTGTATATTTTTTGTGAGTTTAATATCTATGAGGTATACCCCCGAGAATACCTTTTAAAGTGTAAGTGTAACTTAAAACATTGGAGATCTAATCATCTCATAGATTTGGCCTTTAACCCTCAATGATCTTATTTCACTTGCTTGAAGAAAGCCATGGTCTTATGAGTGAAATTTGGTTCTAGGAAGTGAAGCAACAATTTTATGACCTGATAAATTGGTACCATTGTCAACTCCTAGGAGATTGGGAAAATTTTGATCACCTGAACAACAGATATGTTTTTGTTGTTGTTTTTTTTGTGTATTGAAGTTGACACCCTATCAACTTACACCAGTGGAATGATGTTTTTGTCAGGGATATGAATTTCATATTTTGTTGTGTTGAAGTTCAAATCCCATCAACTTGCACTAACAAATTGATGTTGAAAATATGCAAAGGGGTTGTTGGGTTTAGAAATTTGGGGACTCTATTGATGGCTACAACTCATAATCAAATTTATGCCTTGGAAGTCCATATTCTTCAAGGGTTTCCTCTTTGTTGTAAGGTAGAAAATTTATTGTCAAAGAATGTGAGGTTTTTATTGTTGCTATTCATATTTCATGGACACATATCAAGTGACTACAACTAAGTATTTGGTAATTTATTTTCATTCAATTTAGAGCATAGTTTCTTTCTTGGCAAATAATTGATTTTCTTTGTACTCTCTTTTCTACCATAAATAAGTAGGTGTAACTATCCATATATAGTTGGAATGGACGTATATGCCCATGATACTTCATCAAATGTTTCAAATGTGACATATAATTTAAACCTTAGGAATTACAATAGGATGCCTATCTAGGAACATTATGAAGATGAAACACCTGGTTTTTCTTACAACCCAACTTTCAAATATGCAAGAGTCTTTACTTGAAAAGAAGTTGAAGATGGATAGTCTTGTGAATTTAGAATGATAATGTGAAGAGAGAGTCAAGGCTCTATAATCACAATAACAACATGTTGTTATAAAAAAATAGGTTTTTCCATCCATTGCTCTCCCAAATGATCCCATTTACAAGTCATTTGACCTTTATTGGGTCAAACATGAAAGAAAGACAACAAGATGTTCAATATACATGTTGCCTAGGTTTGATATATATGATCAATTTTAGGGGAATGTGTAAGGAAGTTAAGTAGCATAACAACTTCCTACACTAACTTTAAGAGGAGGGTAATGCAAAAAACTTTTACAAATCATCACAACAGTTACAAAAAATAAAAATAGACATAATAACATTCAAACCATAACACAGTAATTTACGCGGGGAAAACCCTTTCAAGAGAAAAACCCCAGATTCCAAAAGCCGCCCAATATATTATTCAACTATCAAAAACATATTACAATATACTTGCAGAGAAAGATCTTCATAGGAGTACCACTAATCAGAGATTCAAGGTAACTCAATAGCCATAAGATTCTTACACACAACCTCTATCTCACACACCTCATATATAGGAGATACAATACAAGAAACCATCAAACGGTATTACAAAACCATGGGCTAAAACCACCCAACAAGGTGTAACAGACCTTATCTCCCTTCTAGATGCCCTATGTCATGTTAAAAAAGACATCAACACGTGTCCCTCCCTTTTACAACTCATTTATGTGTCCAATTTATTTTATATTTCCTATTTAAGGAGTACAAACTTTCAAAGGCCATAAATTGAGAACTGTGTGTCCTATTGATGAACCATTTGAAGAGTCGAAAAGCTCGTGAAGTTCTCTATTGCCTTGTAAGCGGCTATTCCGCCTACACCCACTTTTCAAAGCATTTTGGGGAGTCTAAAATCCTCAAAATTAAATTTAAACCTTTCATTGCAACTCTCCAAAATGAAAAATTGAATATGTTCAAAATTAGCAATGATCTTCCGACGTAACTTTACCAGAATGTTTATCTAGCCAACCATAAGCTTAAGGGAGAATTTTACACCATTTCGTGCTCAAATGAAAAATTACTATAAATAGTAACCTCGTGTAAATGCAAGTTTGAGACACCAGTTTCCCCAACATTCTCCCACTTGTCGAACACCTTGCAAGAGCCGAGGGAGTACCAACATGGTGAATCAATTGCTAGGGTCCATGAGGCCCATAGACTCCGAAAACCATTTGAACTTCTCTGTGCTCGCAACCTTAGTTAAAGAATCTGTAACATTCATCAAATTTTCTACCTTAACCAACTTCACCCTGCCATCTTTGACCATATCTCTAACAAAATGATATTGAACATCAATGTGCTTCGTCCGGGCATGAAATGTTGGGTTCTTAGCTAGGCAGATCGCACTTTGACTATCACAATATACTGTCACTGCTCCTTGTTTTATTCCAATATCTAAATTTAGTCTCTTAAGACAAATGGCCTCCTTACAAGCATGAGTAGCCGCCATACACTATGCTTCAATAGTGGACAAAGCAACCACAACCTATTGCTTACTCATCCAACTAATTTCACCACCAAATAAAGTAAACACATAAGCACTGGTGGATCTTTTGCTATCAATATCACCTGCCTAGTCTGAATCCACATAACCATGTGTTGAAATGTGGTGACTGATTAGCAAAGTACTATACACTCAGCACGTATCCTTGTCAGGCCCCAGGTGGAGGTTTGGGGGCGGCAGCCCCCAAAGCGAGCGAAGCCCGCTACGGGGGTTCAGGGGCGGTAGCCCCCGAGAAATTTTTTTTTGTCATTTTTGTTGATGAAAACCGACATTGTAATAAAACCCTAAAAAGGACAACTTTGTTGGTTGCTCTAAAAATGCATGTTATAAGCGGCTGGGATGCTTAAGGCATGTGAATGTTGATGTACTATTTTTGCTGGATAATAAGAAAGATTGGACGGTTGTGTACGGTGGACGTAACCCATTCTGGGTGAACCACATTAAATCTTCGTGTTATCTGTGTCCTATTTTATTCCTTTATCTTTTGTATTTAAATCTGCATGTAATTGTTAGTTCATATTTGCTTCGGATCTACTTGAAACCCTAACACCATGAATATCAAGCGAAATCATGTCTCTAACTAAATTACCATGATAACACAAAGAATCCTTTGAGCTACTCTTCAAATAGCTAAAGACTCTTTTGACTGCATCCCAATGAACTCTACTAGGATTAGACATATATCTAGACAGAACTCGCACTGCTTGGGCAATGTCTGGTCTAGTACAGATCATAGCATACATCAAACTTCCAACTACACTTTGGTAAGGCACTCTTCGCATGTCTTCTATCTTCGATGGGGATGTAGGACAATCTGCAAGAGATAATTATGTTCCAATTGTAAAAGGAACACATAATGGGCTACAATCCTGCATGTTGAACCTCTGTAACACTAAATTCACTCCTAATTCAATCAATCAACTTACAAAAGAGGGTTAATTACATTCCAATCTACTTAGTATTCAATCCTTACCTCCTTTAGGATTGGATCTGGTAGATTCACCCCCCTCTTTTGAATGTAAAGTCTCTTTAAGTGAAAATTGAACCTTGGTTAAATTCCCCTCACTTCCAAGTGGTGAATTGGCTAAGGTTCTCCAATTTTCCATTTTAAATTTTGGTAAACCCAACGTGTCTTATGCTTGCTTCTAATTTTTGTTTTCGATTTGAGTGCATGCAATTTAAAATTCAAATTTCCATTTACAAGTTTAATTTTCTTGCAGTTTTAAAAAAAATTAGAGGTTGAATTCACAAAAGCCCTAATTTTTAGATTAAAAATTGAGCTTGTCATTAGTCTAAATTGGATTGATTGTTTCAGATCTGAGAACTCTTCATTTTTACAATTCATGTTTTTATTTACATTTTCAATTTCCAAAATTTTCAAAATTAAGTGGTTGAATTACAAAACGCCATTTAAAAAAAAAAATTGACTTTGTGGAGTGTGTAGATCTTGAATTTTGTCTTTGCTTCAATTTCAAATAAATCATTTTCCCTCCAAGTTGCAACATTTAAATTTCTAATATAATTTTTTTTAAATTAAGCGATTTATGCCACAAACCCTAATTTTTAAAATTAATTTAATCTTTTGCAAATTCAAATCCCCCTTTAAGCATTTAATTGGTTCAATTAAATCTAAAGGTTTTCATTGTCCTTTTAAACATCATAAAAAGTTGGCCCTTAAGTGTGCCCTTTTTGTCCTTTCAATTAATCCTTTTATCAAAGTGTGTCATATTTCAACCTTCAAGGCTTAATTTTGCATATCTCGTCATCTCTAATTTCCATATCCTTCTGGAATTCACATTAAAATCACAATATCTTGCTTCCTTGAAAAATTAAAAAAAGTTGGTCGGCCCGTGTGTTTGGACCAAGTCGCTCCCTACTTGGTCCCAACTTTTTCTACTCAAATTTCAGGAGCTTGTTTTGATTGTATTTTACTACACAATTCCAAAGATTTGTGAAATTTTATTGATTTTAGGTCACCCTAAGGTCGAAAACAAATATGAATTTCAACATTTCCATTGTCAATTTGGTTTTTAAAATTAAGTGGTTTACTACACATACCCTATTTTTTTTAAATTAAATTGATTTCTTCAATATTTCAACATTCCAAAACTCAAAATTTTAATTAAGAGGTTAAATTTGGGAAACCCTAATTTTAATTTTGATTCTCTCTCCTTTCAAGCTTTTCAAATTAAGAGTTTATTTAAGCAAAGCCCTAATTTAAAATTTAAAATTCCTAGAAGAATCTTTCCAATTTCTTTTCCCTAGTGCATGAGTTTTACTACTATTAGTCCTACCTATAGTATCCCCGTTAGAAGAAGGTTGCCCAAGGTTTAATTACCGAGGAAATGGAGCCTAATTTGGCTAGTTTTTTCAATGAGGATATTGTTGCTTCTTCCTATCCTTCAGATATTCTTGTTTATCCTCTTGATAATTATCACAATGAGGAGGAATCACTAACTAGAGTATTCATTGGCCAATTGGAACAAATATAGACAATCAATTTGACAATCTTCAACAATGGATGAGTCAAGAATACCCAAAAAGTGAGGCTCTCCCATTGATTGAAGGATTAAAAAGAATGTTCAAAGTGATAAACATGGTGTTGATATTTTTCATGTTATTTCTCATATTGTTGATTCTAATATCATGCCTATAAAGAGTTGTGCTGAAAACATAGGTTATACACAACCTTCTAGTCAAGTTAATCACTCTATTCATTTGACAACTTCCATGACTAGTATTCCTACCTTCACATCAAACATCATGGCTACCTCTACACAAAATGTCATACCTACAAGTGTTAGTCATGGGGGAAATACCTCTTCTTTCATCCCTCCTACCATGAGTGTTCCCCGTGTTACCCAATCACATTCACCACCTATAAATGTTAGTCAAGGGGGCAAATCCTTTAATCACAATTCCTTCATTCCTCCAATGAGTCTTCTGTGTGCTACCCAATCTTCTCCATTACCCTCTTATCATAGTGTTCCACCTCCTTATTCTGAATCTCTTCCTTCATTCAATAATATTACTCCACCCTCTCAATCCAACATGTCTAATTTCAATCCTTCTACCGAAGCTACAATCAATAGTCTTGCCCAAATAGTATCTTCCTTACAACAACAAATAGATTCTATGAATCAATCAAAGTATAATGTGCCCACATTTGATGTAGCGAGCCCATTATCCAATGACATTGTTAGAGTCGTCCCTCCTAAACATGTAGAAGTCCCTCAATTGGAACTTTATAATGGAAAAGGTGATCCTTTAACTCATGTTAAAACATTCCAAACTTTGTGTAGTGACTTTGCTCATGATCAAAGTTTGTTAGCAAAATTGTTTACTAGAACATTGAGGGATAGAGCTTTGCAATGGTATTTTTCTTTGCCTCCTTATTCTATTACTTCTTTTCAACAACTAGCTAATGCTTTTATCCAATAATTTCACAATAACATTGATCCTAAAGCTACTTTGACTGATTTGATGCATTGTAAACAAGGCGTTAAAGAAAAAGTGGCTGATTTTATTGGTAGATATAAGCATTTGTATTCTCAAATTTCTTTTCCCCTGCCTAATCAAGACATTCAAAATATTTTCATTACTAATTTACATAAAGACATTAGAGATAAAATTATTTTAACTAAGTTTACTTCTTTTCCGCCTTTGTGTGTAGTAGTTCATAATTATCAACTAACTATGAGTCAATTGGAACAATCATCTCCTTCCATGGCTCTGTTTGATAAGGGTGATAGCACTAAAAAATCGTTTGTGAAGTTCAAACCAAACAAAGGATTTATCAAATTCAATGACATCATCAACAACAGTCAACTCGTAGGTGCTACAGGTGTGCCTCCTTTGTCCAAATTCTTTAAAAGAGAAAAAGAGTTTCCTCCTTTGAATGAATCTTTGCATAGCATTATGTCTCAGTTAATACAAAAGAATGTGTTTAAAACTTCCCCAAATAAAACCAATTGATCCATCTAAAACAACTTCACCTTACCTTGATGCTAAATCTTTTTGTCAATATCATCGTCAACCTGGTCATGATACTGAAAAATGTTTCTCATTTAGAAGTAAGATTCAAGAATTGATTGATAACAATACTGTATCCATGACAGGTGTGAATGATAAAGGAAACAAATCTGTAGCTCCTCCTAATCAAAACCTTCAATTTTTTACTAATCCTTTACCATCACATTCCACTAATGTGATTGAAACTGATCATCTTGCTTTCTCTCCCAATGATGTTAGCCTTGAATCTAATAATGTGGTGAACCTTGTAGATCAATAAGAACCTCCTAAAGATTTGTGCATAACATTTGATCCTAGTGATACCATTAAGGCACATGATGGCCCATTATACATAAGTGCAAAAGTCAAAGGTATACCCTCTAGAGGAGTACTTATTGATCCCACTTGCATGGTTAATGTGATAACTGGGGAATTTATTTATACTTTGCAATTGCATCAAGTGATATATGATGATACTGATGTAATAGTTAAAGTTTTTGATGGCTTCTCTTGTCCTGCTATTAGTTTTATAACACTTCCTATTGATGTTGGCACCAAATGCTTAGGTGTTAAATTTTCTATCATTCCTACATCTAATCAATTTCGTGTGAAGTTGGGACATCCTTGGCTTTCTTCCATGAAAGTGATCACTTCTAATGTTCACAAGTGTTTGAAATTTCCTCATAATCACAAAATCATAATTGTTAATCATAGCCAATTTCAACCTACACTGAAGCGTGGAGATATTTGTCTTGATTATTTTGGGTCTGAACAATTAAAGCCTCTTGAACCTAGAAGTGATGCTATTTTTAGATCATACCAAAATAGGAAAAATTAAATGATTTTATCCTTGAGTAAACCTAGAAATCCAACACTCAACATTCCTCTTGATGATCACATACCCCTTCTTGAGGATAAGGTAATTCTTCCTCCTAGGAAAGAAATAATCTTCTTCCTAAAGAGGTATCTATTCCTTCTCCTAAAGAGAAGGGTATCCTTTCTCCTAAGAAAAGAGATATTCTTCTTCCTAAAGAAGAATCCATTCCTTCCCCTATGGATGAGTCTCCTCTTCCTCCCAAAGGTAGAAAAACTCTTTCTCCTAACACACAAACTTTCCCTCCTAAGGTTAGACCTATCCCTTCTCCTCATGATGGACCCGGTCTCCTTCCTACACCTCCCATTCCTCCTTTATATGGTACGGTTCCTCCTCCTTCATCTTATAGATAGAAACGACCAACCTCTCCGATTGTCCAACCTAAAAGACCTCAACCCATTCATCCTTACCCAAAAGAAGAGGCAAAGCCTATACCTATTGAACCTAACCCTCCTCAACCTTCAACCAAGACTAGATCAAACCATTGTATGAGAGAACACTGACAAAGATGTCATGCTAGAGCTCGTGAGGTTGCTTTCCAAAACATTTCTTCTCCCAAAACACCAACAATTGACATGATTCCATTTTCTCCTAAACATGATATTCAACCTAATTCTCCAAGACGAAAAATGCTTAAGACAAATGATGGTTCAAGTTCTATTCCTATTAGAGCTCCTATTCTTATTAATCTTGATGAAGAAATATGTGAAAATATTCTCAATGATGAAAATGTTAATCATAATATTTTTTATGATGAATCTGAATATGTTGATGTTGACAATGACTTATCTGCACAATTTTCAAAAGCATTAATTCTAGTTCCTAGTAACGAACAAAGTGACTTATCATTAGAGCATGGTCCTTGTTTGGAACTTGCAATAGCTCCATCTACCATGCTTGATGTGGCTCATGTTGTCCACTATCCTTAAATAATGATCAACAAGATCGGGTGGAGGATGACATGCTTGATTAGCTTCATTAGCAATGTAGGCTCTCTCTCTCTCCTCTCTTCCTTGTTGGTGGCATTCTTCTATTTGTTCTCCCTATTCTTCTATTTGTTGTCCCTAGTGTTGTCTACTTGAGGACGATGCAAAACATTGAGATCTCTTTTGGTCTCTCCCATCTTGACTCAAAAGACAAATGTCTTCCCTTCTTCCATGGTGGTTTCCTCTCTTTGGGGGATGAGGATGATTATATGCATATATTTACATGATATACATGACCTATCATAAAATGCATATTGACTCCAAAGTTAGGTAAAACCACCTTGTGCTTTGTGTTTTGTGTTCATTATCCTTTGATTTATCCTCTCTTGGGGGCTAAATTATTGTGATAACATGCTTATCTTTTATGGTTGTATACTACCTTAAAGCAATTGCTCCCGATAAGGCATACGCAATCGCTTTAACGTGGGGGCATACACTCTACTCATGATTCTCTCTTTTGATACTTAAAATTACTTACCAAACTTTGTCTTTTCTTTGTAATTTTTTGTGCTTCTTTTCATGACTCATAGTAATCTATAGCCTTACTAGTTGTAGTCATGGTTCTCTCTTTCTCTCATGATCTTCCATTTTTAACTTATCATTGAATTCGTGAGATACTAAAGTCCACTAGGGGCTTGGTGAATCTTGTCTCCTTGATGTGGTGAAAGCCTTTCAATTTGAATTCCTTGTACTTAACCGACAATATTTGTGTAAGCTCATACTCCCACTAAAGTGAGGGCTAAATGTAACATCCTAAAATTACACCCCTTGCAATTTTTGACTGCATTGGGGTCTTCGCCTTAGTGTTTGCTCCCCTTGGCCTGATCAGAGACCTAAATATGCTCATACAAGTCAAAACCTACATTTTGCTCAACCCTGCACCTCAAAGCCACCTTGATCCTGCCCCAAAATAGGGAAAAACCAGGGCATGGATCCCCTATTTGGGACCTATTTTGAGGCCCCTCTATTTCGCCCATCTCAAATTAGAGCGTGAAAATCCCCCCTATGTTGGCCTAAATTGAAAAATCAGTCCATTAAATCCCACTGGCAAGTATATAAGAAGGATTTACCCTCCCATTTGACATCTATCAATCCTATGGAATCTAAACAAAATTCAATCAAGCATTCAAGCATTCAAGAGAAATTGAGCATTTTTAGTCTTCCTTCAAGCTTTGGAGCAACAATAGAGAC